>NW_027459881.1:0-59404 GCF_025594145.1 Primulina tabacum | reverse complement strand
AAATTTCAAGCAAGGATTTTCGGGCCTTCACAATTATCTCTCATCCTCTTCCTGATCCTGATCATGTCCCACCTGTTGTCATGCACACATACAAACAAGACAACAGCCGGATAACTCCGGTGAGAATTACATTCTCAGTATAAATCATGTATACACGCAATCATATAACAGGTATAAAAGCATGAAATAGATAATCATAACATGTATCAAATCAGAAATGTAAATCAATACAAACTCTGAATATAACATGTATCAAATACGACACATGAATCAGCACAAACTCTGAATCATAATCAGTGACTCATGGACTCTAACTCGACTCGTCCTAATCTAGGGATCCCGATCGGAATAAGAACATACACCCACCTACACTCCCGATCGGGGTGGTGGCATGTTCTTATTCACGGACTTTGGCTCTTTCCATTTCGAACACCAGTAATAGAAGAAACTCCAATTCTATCCACTCCGATATAGCCAAACGTCCGGCGTCTTGGCGAATCAGCCACAGACTGGGCCTATCGACCCTGGCGTCCATATCGAACATCAGTAATAGAAGAAACTCCAATTCTATCCAATTCGATATAGCCAAACCTCGGTGACAATGTGCAATGGGCCAGTGACAATTCCATCACAATCAGGAACCTCTGTCACGAGATCAAATGTATACGACTAGGCACATCCGCCTATGACTCAATACATACATTGTCTATAAATCCATAGACCAAAGATATCAACCACATTCAATTGCAAATAACAATGCAATAACATAAAGTATGTGATTTTGGGAAACTCAAGTCGAATCCAACTCGAGTTGTGCAATCCCGCATCAACATCAATTTATACCTTTCGTTTCGTTCCGTCGATCTGACTCTGTCGAAGTCTCGAACTCCCTGCCTATCAAATCAATCTGGCAATAACAATATCGAATACACTGTATCAATGTATAACTTAATTCAAGACCTGTTATGATCAATACGCAAATCAAGACATAATCTGATCAATTTCAACGATATCATGATACAATCTCAATCAATACTGAATCTGATCAAATTAATCTACTAATGTTTCGACGGCATAACAATACAGTCTCGGTAACCCTGTCGATCTCAACATCACAAATATAATACCATAATTCATAATCGATATCAATAGGAATCATAATCTTCAATACGAACAGGTCATGATATCAAATCTGTAAAATTTCGATCATATTACTTCAGAAAATCATAACAATTACATACTCAGCCCGTTCTTCGATCTGTCTTCAGTTATATACTAATCAGTATACCCAAAACACAATATATCAGTCAAATCACAATTCCCCCAATATCATAATTTCAAATGATAACAGAATTCAATAAAACTTACGTCCTGTTGTAGCTGTCGTCGCTAGGAACTCGGTATTGAAGTCAGATTACAAATCAGACGGACGGATTCCACAAAATCCTAAATTGAAACCAAAGTGAAGTTTGAGGGATATTTCTGAGGATTTCTTCGATTCTTCCTCGAAAAAATGCTGAGTAATACAATATATATACCTCCTAATGCATGGCAAGAAAACGTGGCTCGTTGCATGTTCTGCACGTCTCACCGCGGGTGCGCTCGCTTTGCACCGCGGGGGCGCTAAGCGTACTGTATCACACCCAACAATTCAGAAGACACAACCGCGGGTGCGGTGCATTTTTGACCGCGGGTGCGGTGACTCTACTGTACCAACACCGCGGGTGCGGTCACTTTTATGGCGCGGGTGCGGTGACCGTTCTGTATCTCTTCCAAAATTTCCTATGAACCACCGTAGGTGCACTGTCTTTTGAACCGCGGGTGCACTGTCTGTGCTGTCCCAACAATATATTTTGCAACTAAAATCGAATCGCAACGTCTCTTGTTCGGTCTTCGATAAATACCTCAAATCATGAATTAATAATTGCTGATTACCAGCTCACATCTCGGGCATTACAGAAACTGTATTTAGCATCAGAACATGCAGTCTATTCTTGGTATCTCTTCTTTGGGATAGGATCATAAATGCGGATCAATCTTGGAGCAGATGTATATACGTTGACTTCAAGATGGTGTAATACTTTGAATGTATTAAACCGGTCAGAGAATGTCTTTGAGCAATAAATGGTCCTTTAAATAATCCGGTTCTGATAAGCGGTTGAAACTCCTTTGAGCATTGGCCGGTTAGAAAGATACACCATTATTTGAGCTGGACGGTTGAACTGATATATGTCACACATATGAACCGTAGAGCTGTCTTGTTTTTGTCATACGTCAAAATTCTTGGGAATAATATTTTCTTCAACAATGTATGATGCAAGTATGTTTATGAAAAATTTTATGATGATGGCATATCTATGTTTATGTTATTACATTCAAGTTTCAAGTATGTTCGCTCTACTTTAAATATGCATGTGGTTTTATTACGTATTACTTGTTATATCCAGTTTATACGTGTTGAGTCTTTAGACTCACTAAACTTGATCGATGCAGGTGAGGACGAGTATGAGGAGACGAGGGGTGGGGACCAATGAGCCAGCTTGGACTGCGCAAGAGGCTAAACCCGATGACCGCCAATGTTTTAAGATTTGATGCATGACGATTTTAATACTCTGACTGTTACAAGATTTCTTCACGTTGTTTGAACAAGTATTTTTAGCAAATTTTAATTGTGATCTTTTATTACAAATATTTTGGATGAAAATTTTATTTTAATCGAAATTTCAAGATTTATTTCATATCCAAGAAATTTTTTATTTTTCCTCAAATTTTAAATAATTTAAAAGTACGGTACGCTACATTTATCATCATTGATCGTTCAAATTGTATCCAACCATTAAATCATTGTATGAGTCAATTTTATGATACAGATTTCTAATAAAACTCGATTCATGGAAAAATATTATTTTTCGCTGCTATAATGAAAAAACAATAATATGCCTCTTTTTTTGTCAATATTGTTATAACATATTATATATCAGTATCCTAATTTTTTTTCAACATTATATCATTATCTTATTAAACTATTCATTTTTTTTCTTTTTTGAAAAAATAAATCATCTCTTTCTCAGTGTCGGAAGAAGTCTTAACAATTCTAACAAAGGAGGCCAATAAAATAATGGAGAGGTCCAAATTGAATTAAAATAAAAGAAATTAAACCTAAAATAAACATTCGAAGGTACCCATTGAAATATAAAAATTAAATACTATGAATTAGTACGTGACACGCATATGACATGTTGGCCTTATGACATGGACTTGGTAGTTAAGCTGCAGCTGATTAATGCCCTACAACTTTATTATTACTATTATTTTATTTGAATATAATACAAATTAATTATATAAAAAAATATGCTTCTTTGAATCAACTAATATATAGGGATGTTAATTCGGGTGACTTGAGTGGGTTGGATCAGATTTAGTAATAGTATTATTCAAAAATTGCCCGACCCGAACCCAACCCGAACCCAAGTCAACCCGAAAACTCTCAACCAAAACCCGAACTCGAATCAACTAGATCAACCCAATTTTGAATTTTTTTAAAGAAAATTAAAAAAATATATTTTTTAATTTAAATACATAGTAACAAAATCTCCCTCATATATATGATTTAAATTTAGAAGTCTAATCGTAAAAAAATAAAGTATATTTACTAAATCAAATAAACAATTGTTTAAAAAATAAATTTTTATAAATAAATATTAAATTATGAAAATTTATGATGTAAATATATAATAAATATTTTTTCAGAGATATATAAAAATGTAGGAAATATTTATTAATTATAATTTTTAAAAAAAATTAAAATTTTCGGGTCAACTCAATCATTTTTTTCGGATCAGATATCGAGTCCAACCCGATCTGATCCTAAAACGACCTCGATTTTTTTAATCTTAAATCATAAATTCAAAATTACTAAATAAAATAATGTAACATAACATGAATCATAATAATTTAACAATTTAAATCTCAAGTGCATAAAATAAAATCCTAAATCATCGACTAACCAAAACTTCCTAAATTGACATTTGAAAAGATCGGCTAACAATAAAAATAAAGAATAAGAATATCTCTAATAAAAATCATTAACATCAATCCTTAAAATCTTTAATCTATCTAGATAGTGCGGAAACATAAAGGCCCTCAGGTGTGTACTTGTAGAACCCGATAAATCAGATTACGTATAAGCCATGCATAATTACTATTATTTAAATTAAAAATGATTTCTTTTATATTTATGGAGTGTTTAAAGCATTTTAAAATTTGTTAAGTCATGATCATTTATTTTAAATCGCAGAGGTTTAGTTTTAACTTTTCGATTAATTATACGAGACGGACTGTAGTTGGAGTATTGAGATAAAATTTAATAATAAGAAAATATTCCTAAATTTAATTTAAGCCAAGGAATAATTTATTTTAATGTAAAAGAATGTTTAAGGATTTATTTAATTAATTGGAGTAAGTTAGTAAATAAGCTCTTTTTGGCCAATAATTAATTAAAAACCTAAATTAAAATGTGTAACCAATTGGGATAAATTAATCTAGGTCTAATATATTCAAGAAATTTTACCCTAACATGTTAGTAAATTTATTTTAAGACTTAGCCATGCATGCAAGAAAATTACTATCCTAACTTAATTTATTAATTCACTAAAATACTTAATGAGTGTATAAAACTTTAATAATTTAAAATGAAAGATTAAGCAATATTTTTACCTTGCTTTAGACACCACAATCTCGGCCATCACCTCCCCCTAAATCACCCCTCAATCCAATAATATCACACCCCATTCCATATCTCACTAGCAACTAGGATTGAATGATTTTATTTGCCATTCAACCTCCTCGTTTAATTAGTAACCTTCCCCCAACATTACCTAGCCATTCTCCCTCACTCTCATTCGAAAATTTCAGAGGAAACACTAGCTAGAAATCGTGAGCCTTCATCAAGAAAACAAGAAAGAAAAGGAACTCCGTCTTCGCCGCGCCGTGTTCGTCGTATAGTTTGTTTTCTTTCTTAAACAAATTTCCAGGCATGTATATGTTATTCTTTTCTCTTCAATCAAGTCATATATACATTTTTAAACCATATTATGTTCATGAAGCACGAAATCATCGAATTTGACAGCATTTTTTTCGAAAACCTGCACAAATTTTCTCGGCTCCTTTTTGTTCTTCACGGGTTTGATTGTTTTTGTGGTTTCAGGAGGTTGGCTCGATTCCAGGCCCTCAAGGCTGCATCTAGACATGTACTAGTGTGTGTTAGAGTCATGTTGGTTCATCGGTTCCAGCCCATGCACGCAAGGAAGAGACTAGACAGCAACTTCTTCCATAGTTGCGAGTTTGAGTCTCGATTCTTGATTCTTTTTTGTCTAAGACGAGGGTTCGAATCTTGGTTGGTCTAAGGCCTGTAACCATGGTTAGAACCTTTCCTTAGCATGTCTAGGACGTGACCAAGACGGCCTTTCAAGGCTTGGTTCATGGATCCATCGAAATTTCAAAGCAACAACACAAGTGCCCCTTCGATTTTCTCATTTCCTGTGTGAGTGAAGCTTCGGCTTCTTGGTGTTGGGTGGATCTTGGTTGGCTTCTAGCCCTTAGCCATGGTTCACACAATACCTCATGATGTCTAGATCAAGCCATGGTCGATCATGTGGCCACTGGAATGATATATGACAGCAAGATGAAGCAACACCCCCCACGGTACAGCACATGGTGTTCTCTAGTGGAGCTTTGTCTTGTCTTAGGTGTTTGCTTGGATTGTGTTTGGCCTAGGGCCCTTAGCCATGGTTCAAGCCACACCTTAGGATGTTGGAAAGAGGCTCTGGTTGGTGGTTCAAGCCCCAATGGCCATTAGCCTTGTAAACGAAGCAACACAAGCACAGCTGCTGCCACTGAAATTTGACAGCAGCCTTGTTGCAGTTCAGGAGGATGTTTTGAGTTCTTGGTTGGCTTTTAGCCTATGACCTTGGACTGGACAGTACCTCAATGAGTTAGGAAGGTCATGTTTTTGGCCGTTTGTGGTTAAGTTTAGAAGTCGTACGAGAAATTACGGTGCAATGTGCCAAAGTGACTCTCGAAAGAGAGTTTTACAATTTTGGCCTCCATTCACTATTTTTGTGCATTACAGCCCTAGGGATATGTTTTCCAGTATTTTAGGTGTATTTTAATCATGGCTAAACGATGGTTCAATGTCGGTTCGGGTTGGTACGAAGCCATGGTTGAATACTAAGTTTGTTGGGCGTAGTTGTCTCGTTTTTGGTTCGGTTATGAAGTCTTTGTCAAGTCAAGATTATTTTCATGTTTCTCATGTTAGAATTAGGTCGCAGCAAGCTTGGGAATGATCCAACTCATCTGGTAAAACAGGGTTAATTATATTTCGTGCATAAAATATAAAATGTTTATTTTTGAGATATATGCGATATGACTTGTGGCCACCTTACGCTTATGGGATTGCTTCACCTGGTGACTTACGACCGGTTTACGATTATGTATAGGTACGGATATCCATTCCAAGGGCTGTGATGATCTCTACCGCCCAGTATATTGTGGTTTAGTCTGATAAGACGTGCAAGTTATGTTATGGGCCACTTGCGTAGAAACATTATCTCTACCAGAAAATTACGATATGATAATTTATGACAGGGCTCTATCGAGCAAATATTTTACGTACGATTTTCAGATATGCACGTATTTATAATTACTCATGACATGATTTTCACCTTACGCTTTACGATACGATATTTTTACGTTACACGAAATGTTATGATATATTTACTTGTTATTCACGATATATTAATGCTGAGTCTTTAGACTCACAAGACTTGATTGTTGTAGGTACTGATGAGTTCGAGACTGAGGGCGGGGACCAGTGAGCTAGCTTGGGTCAGCAGTAGTAGGAACCCGAGGACCTCATGTTTCAGTTTATTCACTATTTTATTTTCAAACTCAGTTTTAATATGTTGAATGATTTTTAAGTTGTTATTTTGAAACACAATATTTACTTCCGCTGTTACTTTTAAGTTAAATCTATTTATCAGTTTATTTTATAAATGATGCACGTTATTTATTTAAAGAGGAAAATTTTTAATAATTCCGCAAAAATTACGAATACGAAATACGGGCCTCTACAATTGGTATCAGAGCCTATGTTCTTGTAAAGGGTTGTACTACTACTGATCTCGAGAAGCTCACGAAGTCACGTCTTCGGTCTGTAAGTTTTACATTTACGCATTTCGTTTAAAGCATGAAATATTTTAACAGCATGTTTTCATGAAATGTTTTATGTCAAGATTATGATTACGCAGTATTTATTAAAATTTAAAGAAATAATGGAATTATGCATGTTGGTTACGTATGGGTTATATGTATGGAACAGTATGCCTCCTAGACGCATTCCAGAGCGCATGAGAGATGATGAGCATCGTCATGAGAACGGTGAGGATCATAGGCAGGAGAGAGATTTACCTCCACCCACTCCACCGGACATGAACGCCCAGATGTTAGCCAGAATAACTCAGTTCTTCGCACAGTTTGCAGGGAACAATGCTGGGGTAGCCAGGCATACGGGGCCTGAGGCTACCTATGAGTGGTTCATGAAGATGAGACCGAAGAAGTACTCAGGCACGACCGATCCTATGATTTCCGAGGGCTGCATTAAGTCCCTTGAGGTTATCTTCGAATTCATGGAGATTGGAGATGAGGATAGGGTTCGTTGTGCGACTTATCTGTTTGGAGGAGACGCCAGCTTGTGGTGGGAAAGAGCATCTGTAGCCCTGAATTTGGCCACTCTGAGCTGGACGCGCTTTACAGAGGTATTCTACTTTAAATATTTTACTGACGAGGTGCGTTCCAGGTTGACCAGGGAATTTATGACCATGAGGCAGGGAGAGGGGTTCCCATTTCGTGATGTTAGGGTGGCTGGCCCTACTACCTATGATGTCGCTGTCTCTAGAGCTCTAGCTGCAGAGCAGGATCAGAATGATATTGAGAGAGATCGCCAGGGCAAGCGACCAGTCCAAGTGCCGCATCGCCCTCCTCATCAGCAGCAACAGAATAAGAAGCCTTTCCATGGCCCATCCAGGAACAGAGGACAGCAGCAGCAGAGACGTGTAGTCCCGAGGGCCACGGAGTATCCAGTCTGTGCTAAGTGCACACGCCGTCATGCTGGAGCCTGTATGTATGGCTCAGGGAAGTACTACAAGTGTGGTAGTCCTGACCACTTACTGAAGAATTGCCCTCAGGGGAGTCTGCCTACCCAAGGTAGAGTTTTTGCCCTCCATGCAGCGGAGACGAACCCAGAGACAATGCTCATGACAGGTACCTTAAATCTTTAAGTTTGTATTTGGAATTCAATGTTTTGGGTTAAGGTTTTGAACTTAGAATTTGTGATAGGATTGCATGCTCTAATCAGCGTTATTTCGGTAATTTTGGTTAGAAGAACTTTGACCTTCGCATGTCTATAAGTTTAGTTCTTGGGTTCAGCTTGATGTTCCAACCTTTCAGGGAGAATTTTTATAGCTGGTTCAGCTACAAATGCCTTGATAGATTCAGGGGCTACTCATTCGTTCATTTCGGAAACCTTTGCAAATTTCCTCAAGGTCAAGACCATTGGGCTAGACATAGCATATTCGGTAGTACTGCCTTCTGGAGAGGAGCTGGCAGCTACTAATGTGATCCGATACATAGACCTCGAGCTTCAAGGTAATCTTGTTTATGCGGATCTTATCGTATTGCCGATGCCAGAGTTTGACATCATTCTGGGGATGGACTGGCTATTAAAGAACAGGGTTTTGATTGATTTCCAGCGGAGATCTGTGCTAGTCCGACCGCTTGGGAGAGAGCAGTTCTTATTCGAGCCAAACAGGTACTTTCATTTACCGCATATGATATCTTGTGTCCAAGCTAAGAAGCTCATGCATAGAGGGTGTCAAGCGTTTTTAACGACTTTTGTATCTGTTCCCGAAGCACCCAGTCAGTCAGCCTCCGATGTCCCAATTGTTAGGGACTTTCTAGACGTTTTTCCTGATTACGTCTCTGGTATGCCACCTGTGAGAGAGGTGGAGTTTTCTATTGAGCTTATGCCAGGTACGACACCGATATCAAAAGCACCATACCGATTAGCACCGACAGAGATGGCAAAACTCAAGAAGCAGATTCAGGAACTTCTCTACAAGGAGTTCATTCGCCCGAGTTTTTCACCATGGGGCGCGCCAGTCTTGTTTGTGAAGAAGAAGGATGGTTCGATGAGGCTCTGCATTGATTACCGGGAGTTGAACAGAGTAACAGTGAAGAAAAAATACCCACTCCCGAGGATTGAAGATTTATTTGACCAGTTTTAGGGAGCCTCAGTATTTTCAAAGATTGATCTGCGTTCTGATTACCACCAGTTGAGGGTGAAAGATGCCGATGTTCACAAGACTGCTTTTAGGACTCGTTATGGCCACTTCGAGTTCCTTTTGATGCCGTTTGGTTTGATGAATGTGCCAACAATCTTCATGGATCTCATGAATCGCGTATTTCAGCCATATCTTGATCAGTTCGTAATAGTATTCATAGACGACATTCTCGTCTACTCAAAGAATCATGAGGAGCATAGCAGACATCTAACCGCAGTTTTGCAGACCTTGCAAAAGCACAAGCTATTCGCAAAATTCAGTAAGTGCGAGTTCTGGTTAGAGAAGGTGGCGTTCTTAGGCCACATGGTTTCTAGAAGCGGTATCGAGGTAGACCCAGCAAAAGTTGCAGCAGTCAGAGATTGGGTTGTGCCGCAGAATGCATTAGAGATCCGTAGTTTCCTTGGGCTAGCGGGATATTATCGGAAGTTTATTCAGGGATTCTCCTCAATCGCAGTTCCACTCACGTCGTTGACAAAGAAGAATGCGAAATTTGTGTGGAGCGATGAGTGTCAGAAGAGCTTCAATACTTTGAAGCAAGCTCTTATCTCAGCACCAATATTGGCCATGCCGTCAGGGCCCGGAGACTTTGTTTTGTATATCGATGCTTCGAAACTCGATTTAGGCGCAGTGTTGATGTAGCATGGGAAGGTGATAGCGTATGCTTCTCGTCAGTTGAAAATCCATGAGAAGAATTACCTTATCCACGATTTAGAGTTGGCAGCCGTAGTTTTTGCCTTGAAGATTTGGAGGCATTATTTGTACGGGGAGAAATGCAAGATCTTTACCGACCATAAGAGCCTCAAGTACTTCTTTACGCAGAAAGAGCTGAATATGCGACAGAGGCGTTGGTTGGAGCTAGTGAAGGACTATGACTGTGACATTAGCTATCACCCGGGCAAAGCTAATGTAGTGGCAGATGCATTGAGCAGGAAAATCGCAGTGATGGCTCATTTGGTGATTCCGAGAACCCTTCAGTTTGAGATGCAGAGGTTTGATCTAGAGACATATCCTCGAGGTATAGTTCCCCGTCTATCTATTTTGACAATTCAGTCTTCTCTTCTAGACCGTATTCGTAGTGGACAATCAGCAGATGAGCAGTTGGCAAAGTGGAAGCAGAGAGATGAGGCCAAGGACAGTATCTTGTATACAGTTAGCGACGGCATTGTGAGATATCGAGACAAAATATGGGTTCCTAGCAGTGACTCTATTCGAACAGATATTTTATCCGAGGCCCACATGTCGCCGTACCCTATTCATCCTGGGAGTACGAAGATGTACAAAGATCTGCAGTTGTTGTATTGGTGGCCCGGGATGAAGAAGGATATCAGACGTTTTGTATCTGAGTGTCTGACATGTCAGCTAGTGAAAGCGGAGCATCAGAGGCCAGCAGGTATGCTCAAGCCTCTTCCTATTCCCGAGTGGAAGTGGGAGAATGTTACCATGGACTTCGTGGTCGGTTTGCCGAAGTCAGTCAGAGGATCAAATGCTATCTGGGTGATTGTTGATCGTCTTACCAAATCAGCGCACTTCTTGCCTATTAAGACGACTTTTGTAAGGACCGTGTATCATATTATCGTAAATCCTATGTGATTATCGATAATTCATGAATTTGATATATGATTATGCATTTGATGTATATTATGACAATGAAATGAAGAAAGAAAGAAGGAAAAAGTTACTCTTATCCTCATCTCTCTCGCGCTCGGGCGGTAGAATTCTCGCGTCCGAGCGCGAGACATTCTGCCCCGAGTAAAAATTGCACCGCGCTCGGGCGGTCACAGTGTACCGCTCGGGCGCGGCATGTTCTGTCCGAGAACGTAAATTCTATATATCCTGGCGCTCGGGCGGTCATTTTCTACCGCCCGGGCGCCTCACTTTCTGTACAATTATTTGATTTTTGTACTTATTGGCATCCGGCTTCCCCACTCGAGCTCTTGTGGGGTCCTTAGCTCCTAATCATTATTACAATGCACTTTGATTAAGGTTAACTAATTACAGCGGAAAACGAGTTTAAAATTTCTTTACAATGAGCCCAAAATATTTCTTCTATAATTTAAATACTAAAAATAGTATTTAGTCTCACATCATAAACATGCCCATACGTAATCAAAATCAATCATATACAAACATCTAATATCCTCGGGACATGCCCTGGTATATAGATACATATACCTATATACTGGGAACAAAACATAAAACTCAACTCAGACTGTGACTCCCTCCAGAAGTACCCTCTCCGGTCTCCTGATATCCTGGAGTACCTGCCATTGTTCACACACAAAGACAACAACAGCTCCCCTTTGGTGGTGAGCAAAGCTTCGTATGGAACAACCATCATATATACCACAAGTATCTAAACAATGATATATGGTATGCAATGCATATATGTCGTGGAGGTATCAGGTCAAATGCCCATCCACTGAGCACATGTCAGAATCAAACGAATCGCTATCAAATCAATGCTCGAGCTGGCACACCGGCCTCAATAAGGGATACTCGTATGATAGCGTCGACAAAGCGCCATCAAATCTCAAATCTCATATCCAATCATCGGGGCCACAATGTCTATGTTTTTAAGGGTCATATAATACCAAACATAGCATTGTGTTCACAAACCCCAGAATCCAATCAAACCATATCAGGGTATCCAAGGATCATAGCTCAACGTCCATATCATGTATCGATGTATGCATCAAACGATGTGTGTTAACAAAACATTTATTTTATACATCGATATTCCAATCATAATGTCATGTATGCCACATCAAGTCATAAATAAGGCATATAGACACAATTTCTCATTCCAATCAATCAATTCAATCCAACATATATCATATAATACAGATACCTGTCGTATGTTACCCGGTCGCAACATACCTCAATTCTTCGTTTCCAGTTGATGTAGCCTGAAGATATCGGTATAATACTTTATCTACATCAATAACGTACTCATTCCAATCAATAACATAGTCCAACATCATTAATATGAGTTTCAAATATCTTTTGAAACTTCAAAAATTCATGTCAAATCCAAATCAAATCATAATTCAATTCCGACTTAGAATATGAGTTTATTGTCGGTTATTCTACTACATACAGGAAATTCAACTTCAAATACATGCTATTCCAGCACTTTGATATTTCAAGCTGCTGGAACCAGAAGAAAATTACCTCAGTCAGAAGCCCTCGACGCGAAGATCACAAATATATAATTTGTTTCGCGTTTACACAGCGTTTCAAAGTCGATTTGGACGGAAGAGGATCGAGTTTCTTTTTTTTCTCTCAAACTTTCGGTAAATGAAATGAAGAAAGAAAGAAGAAAAAAGTTACTCTTATCCTCATCTCTCTCGCGCTCGGGCGGTAGAATTCTCGCGCCCGAGCGCGAGACATTCTGCCCCGAGTAAAAATTGCACCGCGCTCGGGCGGTCATAAAGTACCGCTCGGGCGCGGCATGTTCTGTCCTAGAACATAAATTCTATATATCCTGGCGCTCGGGCGGTCATTTTCTACCGCCCGAGCGCCACACTTTCTGCACAATTATTTGATTTTTGTACTTATTGGCGTCCGGCTTCCCCACTCGAGCTCTTACAACGTCAATTCATATTCAATACTTATTTTCTCAATTTCATTGTCATAATATACATCAAATGCATAATCACATATCAAATTCATGAATTATCGATAATCACATAGGATTTACGATAATATGATACACGGTTCTTACACTAAACCCTTGACCTAGCCCGTGCTGAGCCCTTTAAACCAACCCTTGACTCCCTACGTGCTGCTGCAAAACACTAGCGCAGCACACCTCTTCTCGGGTAGGAGTCCTAACCAAGCTAGGACTCCTTCTCGAGCCCTGTCCTCGAGTCCTAGCTTGGCTAGGACTCTCCCCATTACTCCCATACGAACTTGGCTAGTCCTGGTCCTAGCCGAACCAAGCCAAGCTCCCAAGGCATGAAAATCGAACCCCATGACCCCATGACAGCAAGAATCGATTTCGGTTTGATTGTTTTGTGATTTCCGTGAGTTTGGTGTGTGTCTAGGACTCTAATTCATGTAAAAACCTTTCTTGATCATAACTTAACATCATGGTAGCCCCTTCACATGCATAATACATGGTTTTGGATCAAAATTCATAAGTTTAACACATGTATGAGTAATATTCCGAAAATAAACCAAAGAACTTCATGTTTTTCATGCACACAATATTTAAAACAATACTACGATGTGATATATGAGAAAAGGAGATGTATGGCATGCCTTTGCATAATTTACGCACCAAAATTCGATGGCGATACGAAGAACTTTGACATATGAGCCTAAGTTGAATTTTTCCTCAAAGCCTCACAAGTTTTTTCCTTCAATTCCAACGTGTGGTGTGTGCCGTGAATAGGTGTGCAACAAATTCTGAAATTTGAGGCGTGTGTTTGAGTGTAGGGTTTGAGGTGCATTAATATATTATATACTAATTAAATCTCTAAATAATGCTTAGGCCTAAAAAGCTAACAATTTAGGCCCATTAGTTTAATTAGGATTTAATTAAAATATAAAAATGGTTTTAGTAAAAATAAGTTTGTGACTTTATTAACCGGGTTGTCAAAAAGTTCGTATTTTTGTTGAAAATCCAACACCGATAAAAATTACGTCCGGACGTATAAAATCACCTCAAAAATCTTTATTTTCAAAAATAAGAAAATGTAACACCTTTAATTTAAATAATTAAAAACAATTATTTAATAAAAAAATTTCGTTTTTCAGCCCTCGGTCTCTGTTCTTCGATCGCAACTTGAATAATCCTTAAAAATACAGTTTTATGCATAATGATAATAAAATCCTATTTAACATATAATCATGTAAGCCACATAATCAATTAAGCAATTAAAATCAATTAATTAGCCATTTTTCATGTTTCCTTGATTTGCATGCAGTTCAATTTTGTCGTTTTAATTTTAGGACCTTACATAGGATTACTGCAATCAACTAAAGTATGGTTAGCAGGTAAATTCTCCATGAAAGACATGGGTGAATCATCCTATGTATTGGAAATACAAATCTATAGAGATAGATCAAAGAGGATGTTGGGGCTCACCCAAGCCACCTATATCGATACCATTCTGAAGCGATTCTCTATGGAAGAGTCTAAGAGAGGATACTTACAATGTGTCATGGTGTTACTCTATCTTAAGCTTTGTGTCTCAAAACTGATGAAGAGATAGAGATGATGACACGTATTCCATATGCGTCAGCCATTGGTAGTATCATGTATGGTATGATATCGACAAGTCCTAATGTTGCTTACGATTTGAGTGTTAAAGAAGATATCAGGCGAACCCTGGTCCAATGCATTGGAAGGCCGTGAAAGATATTCTTATGTACTTGAGAAGGACTAAGAACTTGTTCATGGTCTCTGGGGGTGCAGAATTGAAATTGGAAGGCTACACTGATTCTTGCTTCCAATGTGCCTTCCAATGTGACGCAGATGATTCGAAATCGACCTCTGGTTTTGTATTCATTCTAAATGGTGCGGCTGTCTCTTGGAAAAGTTCCAAGCAAGACACCGTTGCAGATTCTACCACTGAAGCTGAATACATTGTTGCATCTGCTGCAGCCAAAGAGGCAATTTTGTATGAGGAATTTTGTCCAAGAGTTGGGCGTTATTCCTAATGGGGTTGATCCAGTCCCAGTGTACTGCGACAACACTGGTGCTGTTGCGCAAGCAGAGGAACAAAGGTCTCATCAGCGATCCAAACATGTACTGAGGAACTTCCACATCATCCGGGAGATTGTGGTAAGAGGAGATATATCAGTCGAAAGAGTCCCCTCTGCAGATAATGTTGCTGATCCACTTACAAAGCCCTTGCCAGAACCATTGTTTGAGAAGCATCGCGAAGCAATGGGATTAAAGTTTATGGGTAGTTGGCTCTAGGGTAAGTGGGAGATTGTTATAGTAGATGCCCTGTAAGCCAACTGTTGGGTAGAAAATTTATTGACTCAGTTGTAATAAACAATCTTTATTTTAATATAATTCATTATTTCATGGTTTGTTATTTATTTATCTGTATACCAATGTGATCAACATAGATAAAGATCTTGATTATACTTTAATACAAATGAATCGTAATTCGATGTTGAAACTTATTTGTAAACATTGTATAATCTAAATTCATTCATAGTCGATTCAGCCGCCTAAAACATGGATAAAGGTCGCTTGAACTCGAGACTAGCATCTGTGATGTTATGTATCGCGTTTCTTGGTAAGGACATAGAGATGTTCAAACATGCAGATGGATAGTCATATAATGATTATACCGAACTACCCTCCATCGGACTTTCCAAGTGGTTATCATTCATCGAGAGGATTAGTCTGTGGTTATGATTGTACAACATTAGTCCTTACGACCCGGGACAAAACTGAGGCTCTATGTGCTAGGGTTTTGCTTTGACTCGTTTACCGATTCCAAGAGAGTCATCAGGTGACGAGATTGGGTACAGTTGCGACATATGTAAGAGCCAGTGCATTGTAGTCGAAAATTCAACGCTCACCTACGGGTGTGGATACCTATGTGATCTGATTAAATAATATTAAATGGAATCTCTGGCCAAAGTATGATATGTACATTAGAGAAAGAGTTCTCTAATTGTACATGCGATGCCACTATTTATTCTCAAATATGTGTCACATTGTTTTTGAATTATTATGCAACCTCGATGAATCAATTGTTGCTGATTCGATCAGGATATATGAGATGAAGGGACTGTATTGTACCTTAACCATAATCGACTGGTTCTTGCAGACACTATCAGTGATACGTAGGGAGTCATGGGGCGATGCTTACCATGATTCGATGGGTTTAATTAGAAATATGATTTCTGACATTCTCATGATCAATTGTTGATACATAGAATGGGAAAAATTAGGGTAAACCCGAATAAAGGATTATGTCTTGAATCACAAAGAGTTATGAACCCAAAGCTAGTTGTATCCCTGAACCATTGAGGGTCACACAAGTACTAGATCATATGTTCTCATTGAGAGAATAAATTCAAAAAGTTGAATTTATATTATGATATAATAAATTCAAGGAGTTGAATTTATGATAATTAAGTTTGGAGAAAATAAATTCAATGAGTTGAATTTATGAGATTTTAAATTCAAGAAGTTGAATTTATGAAATTTGGAGAGAATAAATTCAAGTAGTTGAATTTATAAAATTTGATGATTTATTTTATTAAACTCAAAAGTTGAGTTTATTAAATATTAAATTAAATATAGTGGGAAGTATGTTTAATGGGCTTGTAGGAGTACAAGTCCAACATACTAAATAATTAAATTTCTTAATGGACTTTGATTAATTAATTAAACTAGTTGGACTAACCCAATTAATTAATCAAGCTCATTAATGTTAATTATGAATATTAGGTCATGGCTTGATTATAAAAAAGAATAAGTAAGCCATAACCCTAGCCACCAAGCAAGCCTCCACTATCCTTGAATTTTCGAAAATCCTCCAATATTTCCTCTCAATATTTTCGGCCATATCAAAAGATTTTTGGTTTGAGCCGCCTCTCGAATTTTTCTCTCCAACGTTGAAACTTCTTCCAAATATTCTAGTGCTATTTGGAAGATGAACAAATCTTTTAGTCGTGGACTTGATAGAAGGATTGAAGAAAAGAGTTCCTAAAAAAAGTTCATAGAGAATTCAACAAGAGCTATATCCGTCAATACCGGATTAGTTGGAGCCGAGTGAATTAATTCACTAAAGGTATATTACTAAACATCCTATGCATGTTTATTTATTAAAATCATACGAGTGCTCAAAATATTTTGAATGTCGAAATAAATTTTTTTTAAACTTCCGCTGCGTTTGGGCACGAGAAAACCGAGATCCAACAAAAAAAACTTAATTGGCATTAAAAGATTTGATAATCTTTTATTGCTTTGAGAGCCCAAGATAATCAAAGAAACAGCTTGTCAAGACGATTCAAATGGAACTGGATGAAGGTGTGGAGGAAAATGATTTAAGTGATCCATAGAAATTTCGTAGAAGGGCGTAAAAATTCCCAGAGCAAGAAAAATGTGGAAGACAAACTGGCAGAGCCTTCAGTAATAAACTCTGGTGCAATCTCACCTCACAAGGAAAACCTATAGAATCACCCAATGAAACGATTCTCACTTTTGATGAACTTAAGCATGGAGTGAAAAGATGGCGCAAGACTGCCAATCTCCACAGGATCAAGGACAAAACCATATGGACGCACTGGTGGTTTATCAATTCCCGGAGGAAAATTTATCCGGACAGGATCCGGGGAGAAGTGATAGGTGTGATAGATCTATGAAAATAAGATCCAAAAAGGGTGGGTTATGTCCAAAAACAGAATCATCACAACAATGAAATTGCTCATTAGCTATTAAATCTATTGACGCATAAGAAATGTTTGACAAAGAAAATGAGAGTGCTTGGGCTTCAAAATACTTCATAAGGTACGGAATGGAAGAAACATGGTGAAACGTCCTGCCCTTTTTATTGCTTTAAAAGTACTAGAAATTTTTTTTTTTTTTAAACCTCACATAGCATTGGCCGAACCATAAAATTTCATAAAATACTTTTGATATCATTTTAAAATAAACAACCAACTAACATTTTTCTAAATCTAAAAATAACATTTGAAAAGTATAGCCCATACTATAACCTCTCAAAAACCACTCATACTCATGATAAAAGTCATAAAATCTTTTAACATAAATCATAACATATATGCGGAAACTAGCGTCGGTCCTCGGGTCATGTGCACCTTCAGTCCAGTCGGATCAACCATCAAGACCTCCATTAGCATTATCATGATAACCTGCATCCATCACACCTAGTGAGTCTAAAAACTCAACACACCATAAACTTTATAACGAGTAATACGTAATACAGTCAACATATAACGGTGAAAAATATTTGTACTTAAAATATCGTTTTCATGAAGTTGCATAAACATAAACATTTTCGTAAACATTTTCATGATACATAAAACTTTAAACATAAACATTTTCATAACATGCAAACATGAATTTCCTTTTCCTCAACATGACATGACATAAAACCTTAAACATAATCATGAACATTTCCTTTTTTTTTCATTTGTTGAATTCAGATCGTTAATTGTGACTTTCCTGACATGACATGACATGACGATGGATCCATCTACGTGAAACCTCAGTACTGGGCGGCGGGGGACACCAGCAACACTCTCACCGGTCAACTGGGCCCTGGCCTATCATGATCGAATAGAAATACGATCGTCGGGGCTCCCTCTGGGGCCTTCTCCCATAAATGGGCTCCCTCTGGGGCCTTCTCCCCTCACGATATTCCCATTCTTACCTCAAACCTCATAACCTCATATTCGAAATAATGGAAACACGATCGTCGGGCTCCCACTGAGACCATCACTCTCACGACATCGCCATCATTAACGAATTAGTCACAATCACTTCACTTCCTTCAACATTTACATTCTCATCACTTTATAAAAATCATGCATAACATAACATTTTGTTTTTGAAACCAAGCATGCAACATGTCTTTTAAATGTCTTCCTTAAATCATAAAAATCCCTTAGACATTTAAAAATCATAATTTAAACATGAACATTTCATAAACATTTAAAAATAATCATAATATCATAAAAACAGCATTTAGGGCACTGACATGACCTTTACAAATTTCTGGGTGTAAAAAGACCGTTTTACCCCTAGACTCGACATTTTACGATTTCGACTTTTTCCTTGATTTCATGACTCTAACATGTCCCAAATAATTATTTAAGCCTACATGAATTTTTTTATAATTTTATTTGGCTTAAAACTTAGACTTTTTCAATTAATCTTTAAATGTGACGTATTAATGCGTTTTAATCCCGAATTAAACCAAACCTTAATATAAAATTCCCAAATTAAAAACTTAGACTTATAATAATTATTTAAGCTTAAACCTAATTTTTCATAATTTTATTAAGCATAAAACTAGGCGTTTAAATTAACCCGTTAATTAGCGTTTCGTGCGGCGATTAAATTCCGAATAAATCCAAAACTCAATATTTTGATCCCAAATTTTAAACATAGCATTTTTAAGATTTATTCTACCCTTTCAAGTCATGAGCCACCCCCGTGGACCCTTGGATCAATTTTCCTTCTTTAATTTTCGTTTTTGACCCTTCGACGAACGTACCGAGCCATCTCCAAATTCACTCGAGCCACGCCCGAGCCGCCTAGAGCCAAAACCTAGCCAACCCATCTAGGGACCCTACTGTGCAAGCCCAGCCCAAAAACCTCGGCCCTGGCCCGCTCAAACACCTTCTGCCCCTCAACCTAACTACATGCATGTGTACGTGTGATTGTGGCTTTGAACAAAAAAGTTCCTAACTAGTCTAGGACTCCTCCCAACCCTTAACCACCGACCCCTCATGAGCCTAACACTCTCTGAACCATGCCCAGACCAAGCCCATACCAACCCAGCCACCAGAACTCCAAGCCCGAAGCACCTGAATCAGCTGGAAGCAACCTGCGCGCACACAAGCTGCCCTCAAGGTGCATGCCTCTCTCACGTTTTCTGATGCTATGCCTCTAACCCTCGAGCCAACCCCTGACCCATCCCCTCAAGCACCCTCCTAGGACCCTAAGGACCTTACCTAGCCTAACCCACGAGCCCTGGAACCTGCCTTCCCTCCCCTGCAAGCCGCGCACCCAACTGCACCAACCTGCTCTTGCTGTCGGGTAGGAGTCCTCTTGTTTCAGGACTCCTCCCAGCCCTCAAACTCGAGTCCTAGCTTGGCTATGACTCTACCCTAGACTCAACCGATGCCCTGGCCCAAGCCAAAGCCAAGCCAACCCCCGGAACAAGGAACCCGATCCCCTAAACCCATGACAGCAAGTTCACGGTTTCTGCATGTTCTTGTTTCTTTTTCTTTCTTTGTTTCAGGCGATTTACGTGTGGTGTGTGGGACTCCAAAACAAGTAGAAACCTTACTTTACCAAACCTAGACATCATGGCAGCCCCTTAGTATCATAAAAAAATTTATTGGATTCAAAATCATGAGTATAACATGCAATAGTGTAGAAATCCGAAAATTTCAGAAACTTGTTTTCATGTGCTTCATGCATAAATTATTTAAACAATAATATGATATGATGGATGAGAAAAGGAAGATTAAGGCGTGCCTTTGCGTAGTATACGCTCGAATTTACGTTGACGACGAAGAACGGGACGCAACCTTGGCTTTGTTTCCTTAGCACCCTTTGAATTTCCTTTCTAAAATTGTGAGTTGTGTGTGCCGTGAGATAAGAGAGGGGTGGGGAGAGTTTTCAATTTTTAAAAGTGGGTGGCCGATCACTTGTGATGCTGGGTAGGGTTTTTGTTACTTTAAATACTTAATTAATCCCTTAAACAAGCTTAGGCCCATTAAGAATGCAATTAGGCCCATTAGTGTTTGATTAGGAATTGACTAAAATATTATAATAGTTTTTGTTTAATAAATTTTGTGAATTTATTAGCCGGGTTGTCAAAACGTTCGCATTTTTGTTGAAAAACCAACACCGATTAAAGTTACGTCCCGGCGTATAAAATCACCTCAAAGCCCTTTATTTTCAAAAATACTAAAAATCATCACCCTTAATTTAAATAATTAAAAACAAATCACCAATAAAAACATTTTCTATTTTTTCAGCCATCGGTCTCCGTTCCTCGATCGCAACTCGAATAACCTTTAAAAATACATTTTAATGCAACCATGTAGAAAAATATATTTTAAACATGCAAATATGCACAATATAATTAATTCATGCAATGAAAACATTTAATTAAAATACAAGGGAATTAAATAATTGCATGCATGTGGTTTGCGTGGGCTCTTAAATTTTCGGGGCGTTACAATCTTCCCCCCTTAAATTGAATTTCGTCCTCAAAATTCGCTTATCCTTAATAACCCAAAGTTTAGACTTAGTTCTAATACCCCAAAAATCCACGCTTCCGCTGCGCTACTCTGATCAAACTTAAGTTCTAGAATGTCCTTACGTCTGCTTGATCTCAATTAAATTTTCCTTCTAAATCCTTATTTTCAACTCGAAACTTAAAAGACCCAAATGACTTAGTGCTATTACTATTATAACCTCGAATTTCAATTTTGCTTACAATTCTCAATATTAAAATATGGATAATCATGCTTATCGTGTATTACTTTCCTTATTTTATACCCAAAATGTTCATCAACCTATCAAATTTCGATCTTAAAATCCCAAAGGAATCCGCTAACGCTTAGATTTTTCAAGCCTAATATCGATTCATCCTTAAAAATCCTTAATTAAAATTCCTTATAACAATATATCCAAGACATCCCAAGGTTCAAAATATTCTTTCTAGCCCAAATCATCAAAAATTCCTATCAATTAAACCATCAAATTACCGCTTATTGCTAAATTAGTTTCCAAATTCCTTAACAATTGCAAAAATCAATTCTTAATTTCCTCAAAAATTATCTTAATTGGTCTTTAATTTCAAAAATCCTATGATTAACCCATAAGTTTTCGGCATTCTTAAATTTCCTTCTATAGGTTTCCCATAACATAATTTCGATAAATTTAACCTTATTTATCAAAAAATCAATTCCTATAATCAATCTTACCTTTCATCAAACTTAAGATCCCAATTTATATATTTCTATACTCCCAAATATCCTTGCAGTCTTCGAATCATTATTCCTTACGTCTAATTCCCAAAAATTAATTCAACTAATAACCACGAATCATAAGTATTTTCTTAGAAAATCTACGTGTCCCAAAAGCATTCATAATAATTACGATTGAATTAAGGCTCCAAAAGTAGAACGTCATTACTAAAACCCAAAAATCAACATAATCCAATTACACGACAAAACCAACATGCGTTGAAATCAAATAATTTCTTATTTCATATCGTATCACATATACAAATTCCAAAGCATAATATAAATTATCATAAAGCTATTAAACATGTGACGTGAACATATAATTCATGTACTTATGCAGGTAACATCATAAAATCATATAAAACATGTAAAACTTACAAGTGGAGGCTTGACGACTGATCTTTCCGGCGCTGATGGTGGCACAACCCTCTATAGAAACCATTGCTCTGATACCAACTGAAACGTCCTGCCCTTTTTATTGCTTTAAAAGTACTAGAAATTTTTTTTTTAAACCTCACATAGCTGTCAAGGCCCGTATTTCGTATTCGTAATTTTGCGGAATTATTAAAAATTTTCTAAATAAATAATTATCTTGTCCCATTTAATTAAAGTAAACATGTAAATAATTTTAATTTTAAAATAACAGCGGAAGCAAATATTGTTTTCAACCAACAATTTAAAAATAATTAAACGTAAACATCAACTTAAAAATAATCCAACGTATTAAAACTGAGTTTGAATAATAAAAGGTGAATAAATTAAATCATGAGGTCCTCGGGATTACTACTGCTGTCCCAAGATCGCTCACTGGTCTCCGTCCGCGGTCCCGACCTCATCAATACCTACAACAATCAAGTCTAGTGAGTCTAAAGACTCAACATGTATATATCGTGAATAACAAGTAAATATATCATAAAATCGCATGCAACGTAAAAATAAAGTATCGTAAAGCGTACGGTGAAAATAGCATCATGAATAATTATAACTACGTGCATATCTGAAAATCATACGTAAAAGCTTTGCTCAATAGAGCTCTGTCATGTCATATCATAATTTTCTGGTAGAGATAATGTTTCTAAGCAAGTGGCCCATAACATAACGTAAGCGCCTGATCAGACTAAACCACAGTATACTGGGCGGTAGAGATCAATCACAGCCCTTGGACTGGATGTCCGTACCCATACATAATCATAAATCGGTCGTAAGTCACCGGGCGGAGAGGTCCTCGGTTGCGCCTACCGACTTCCAAACCCATAAGCATAAGGTGACCACAAGACATATAGCATATATCTCAAAAATAAATATTTTATATTTTTATGCACGTAATATAATTATAACCTTATTTTTACCGGATGAGTTGGATCGCTCCCAGGCTTGCTGCGACTTACTACTAATATGTGACACATGCAATAAATCTTAACTTGACAAAAAAAAAACTTAACAATAGAACCAAAAACGAGACAATTAGAGCCAATAACTTGATTTTGAACCATGGCTTCGTACCAATCCGAACCAACATTAAACCGATGTTTAACCATGATTAAAATACCCTAAACATACTGAAACTATGCTAGGACTCGAGCCAAGTGGGCTGGGAGGAGTCCTAGCCATGCTAGGACTCGAGCCAAGTGGGCTGGGAGGAGTTCTTGTTGACAAGGACTCCTACCCGAGAGTGCAGTAAGGGTGCGCAGGGTTCAGCTGTGGCGCAGGGGGTGTGGGGCTCTTCCTGGGTTCGAAGGCTGGGTTTGAGTGAGTCCTTAGGGTCTTAAGTCAGGGCACGATAGGTTGGTTCGGTGGTTGGGCTAACGGATAGAGTCCTAGAAGCTAGAACAAGAGTCCTTGTCCTTAAGCAATTCTCGGCCACTTTAGATACTTGCTGAGGTGGTTCGATTTGGTGTTAGGAATGGTTTCCGTGGGATCCTTGGGTCCATTAGGTTACTTTAGGATGTTGGCCAAGTTTTGAATCGGCATGGTTCGGGGGTAACTCGTGAAAATCGAAAGTTGGCTTGGGGTCGAAGATTTTGTGTCAATTTAGGGTTTGGAACTCATTAAAATTGAAAAATGGTTCACGGGGGACGATTCGTGGTTCATAAGGGCTAAAATAACATAAAAAACTAAATTTAGAATTTAGGAATTTTATATTAAAGTTTAGGATTTTTCGGAATTAAAACGCCTTCAAAAACGTCCAATTACGAATTAATTAAAAAGCCTAGTTTTTAAGCTAAATAAAAATATGGGAATTTTAATTTAGGCTTTAATAATTATTTGGGACATGTTAGAGTCAAGAAAATTAAGAAAACATCAAAAACGAAAAATGACACATCCAGGGGTAAAACGGTCTTTTTACACTGGAAAATTAGTGAACGTCATGGCAGTGCCCTATTTGCTGTTTTATATGCTAATATAATTATTTTTAATGTTTATGAATGTTTACAGGGTAAAATGATTATTTTATATGTTTATGATTTTAAATGTTAAAATGTTCATTTTAAATGCCTATGGATTTTCATGATGAAACAATAACATTAAAAGACATGTTGCATGCTTGGTTTAAAATGAAAAATGTTATATGCATGATTTTTTTTAAATGATGATAACATGTTGAAGGATGTGAAGGGATTGTGACTAACACGATGATATGTTGGAGATATCGTGAGGGTTATGGTCCTAGTGGGAGCCCGACGATCGTATTTCCTTGGATATGGATATGTATACGATGATATGATAATACGTAAGGCCAGAGCCCAGTTGACCGGTGAGAGTGTTGCTGGTGTCCCCCGCCGCCCAGTACTGTGGTTACATGTAGATGGATCCATCGCCTAACACGTATATGAAAGTCACAATCAACGATCTGAATTCAACAAACACGAACATGAACACGAACATGAGTATGAATACGAATATGGACATGAATATGAATATGTTTATGTGATATGTTTATGTCTTTTGAAAATATTTTTATGCATCAAGAAAATGTTTACGAAAATGTTTTAGTTTAAGTTTATGCATCTTCATGAAAATGATATTTTAAGTATAAGTATTTTTCAGTGTTATATGTTAACTGTATTACGTATTACTTGTAACCAAAGATAGGACGTGTTGAGTTTTTAGAATTACTAGGTGTGTTGATGCAGGTGGGATTAATGGCAATGATATTGGAGGCCTTGACGAGTGACTTGCTGGACTGTCGGTGCACATAACCCGAGGACCAGCGCTTCTATTTCCGCATTTAAGTTTATGACTTTAAGTTAAAGATTTCTACGACATTTTACTTTATGATTTTGAGGGATTTTTGAGAGGTAGTATGGGCTACACTTTTCAAATAATTATTGCTTTTTAGGTTTGGTAAACGATTTACGATTTCATGTTTGACTTCTCTCTTTGGATTTTCAAGCACTAGTAGGATGTTTTATTTTAAAAATGGTGACAAGGTATTTTAAAACGTTTGTATATAAGTATATTTAATTATGAGGGAAGAAAAAAAATAAAAAATTTTCTAGTACTTTTTAAGAAAACGAAAAAGGGCAGACGTTTCACGTACTCTATCACACCCAACTATTCAGAAGACACAACCGCGGGTGCGGTGCATTTTTTACCGCGGGTGCGGTGACTCTATTGTACCAACACCGCGGGTGCGGTCACTTTTATGGCGCGGGTGCGGTGACCATTCTGTATCTCTTCCAAAATTTCCTATGAACCACCGCGGGTGCACTGTCTTTTGAACCGCGGGTGTACTGTCTGTGCTGTCCCAACAATATATTTTGCAACTAAAATCGAATCGCAACGTCTCTTGTTCGGTCTTCGATAAATACCTCAAATCATGCATTAATAATTGCTGATTACCAGCTCACATCTCGGGCATTACATTTCTCTCCCCCTAAGATACGATTTCGTCCCCGAAATCACAGGCAATCAACTCGTATATCATAGGTAATCATATCAGACACCAAATCTGATAAAAGAAGAAGATATATATACAGAAGCTAAAAGAAAACTTACTCCACTAAAACAATTCTAGAATCTTTATTTCATTCCAGATTCTGTCTTCTAAATAGCTTCCTAGATGTCCTAACCATTCCTTTGAACTTTCAACAACGGAGTAGTCTTCGTTCCGAACTATCTTTATTCGATTGATTCTGATTCCATTCTGGAGTAATTCTTCAAGAATATAATATCATAATATAACTCGAAGTAACTTTGATAAATCAATCTCAAAATACTGGCTATACAGCATCCGTATATACCAATCAACAGCTCATAGTAAATCAACAGCAAGAGCTGTTATCAAATCTGTTTAATCCAAGTCAATTTCAATATGTACGCTTCTGTCTCAAATACCAACGGTCATCATCCGACATTGGTATATTTAGTCTGTCTATTCGGAACTGTCTTCATTTCTTTTAATTCAGTTGCACTTCTTTTGTCATATCTCTGATCTTATCAGGTCTAATCTTAGGAACCTCAGAGATATCATCCCACTAAAGATGGAACCTACACTTCTTACCGTACAACGTTTCAAATGGTGCCATCTTGATATTCGTCTGATAGCTATTGTTGTACGAAAACTCACGACATGACAACAACTCCTGCCACCTAGTGCTAAAATCAAGCATTATAACTCTAAGCATATTCTCCAAAATCTGGATAATCCACTCTGACTGTAATAACCGAGATTTAATATCATGTTAATATGAGATTCTTGATTATGAATTGATATAATTATAGACGAGCTATTACGAGATCAGATTGGCCAAAACATATGAAGGGTGCAATTTTGAGACAAAATTATTGGCGCCCGAGCGGTAGAAAATAACCGCCCGACCGCCAATGTGCAACTGGAGCATGCTTCGGGCAGAAGATTTGGCGCCCGGGCGGTAGTTTGTGACCGCCCGAGCGCCAATGTGTAATCCGAAGGAGCTCGGACAGAGAATGCCGCGCTCGAGCGGTAGTTTAGCACCGCCCGAGCGCCGACCGAAATTCATGAAAAATAGACACGTATCATTAACCGAGAAACTTGATATATATATACGTATATCTTGCTATATTCTTCAAAAACCAGCAGAAGGAATCGAGAAAAGGTTTCTGTGAGAGTGAAAAATCCTTACGCCTTTATACTTCAATCCGTCCGTCCGAATTGTAATCTGACTTCAGTACTGCAATCCTATCAACGTAGGCTACAACTTGACGTAAGTTTTGCTACGTTTTGACATGCTTTGAAATTATGTCATTGTCAGAATTGAATAGGATTCATATATGATGTTCTTGACATGTTAGACATCATAGAATCGAAGTCAGATTGAGAAACAGACTGATTATGGAATTGTTATGATTTTCTGATTATATTGATTTGAAATCGGACAGATTTAGATTATGAATGAGTTACAGACTATATCGGATATGAGTTATGATTTGTAATTGATGTCTGTTGATATGGTAGTGACGGGGATACTGAGATTGTGTCGTTCTGTCGTGAATTGGATTAAATCCAGATTAATCAGATTCAGTGTTGAACTGAGAATAGAACATTGATATTATGATTCTCAATATATCGTTTCAGATTTACAGAGACAGTCTTGAGTTTAGAACTGATATTGCTTCAGACCGAGACTACAAACGGAAGGTATAATTCAATGTGGTATTGGGAGATCGACTTGAGTCGGTTTAGACTTGAGTTTCCCTAAAGCACATACTTTATTTTATTGCATTGATATTTGCATTGATTTGATTGATATACTTGTTCTCTTGAATTATAGATAGCAGGTATTAGACGAGTAATCTTGTGACAGAAGTGCCTGATAGTGGTGGGATCGCCACGGGCACATTGCACGATGTCACTAGATGGTATAGAAATCTTGGGACAGATGTGCCTGATAGTGGCGGGTTCGCCACGGGCACATTGCACGATGTCACAAGATAGGATATTGGCGATAGAGCCACAGTCCATGACGGTTAGGTCAGGACACTGGATGTTTGGTTATATCGACGTGGATAGAACTGGAGTCTTTTCTATTACTGTTGGTCGATATAGAAATACCACATCTGGAAACCGGGATCCCTAGACTAGGATTGAGTCTAGTATGAATCGTGGAGTCACGAGCATTGTCGACAGTTTGATATTAATGATGTTTCAGCTTTTGATATATATTGCTGTTATCTATCCATGCTTTTATGTTTATCATAGGATTGCATGTTTCGTTGATTTATACTAGGATTATATTCTCACCGGAATTATCCGGCTGTTGTCATGTTTGTATGTGTACATGACAACAGGTGGGACAGGATCAGGGTCCAGGAGATGAGGAGAGATCGTGATAGAGTGGAGACTTCAGACTTTGATGTATATAGAGTTTTGACACTTGATATTTAGATGTCGAACCTTAGTTTTACTGATTTGTAGATGGTACAGGACTTGTACTTTATTTTATACTGAGTTGTATATTAGTTTGATTACACTACATTCCGCATTTTTAAAAAAAAGAAAAAATTTATGACCCTAATTACTTGATTAGCAAATTGATCCTGATGACGATTAAGAATTGATTAGCGTCCGGGTCCCCACACTGACTGTCCGCCAGTCGGTGAATGATATGCAGTACTTGGATATAATCTTGTACCCCACTCTTACTGTACACTCTGCCAAACGTGCAAAGTCAACCAAAATCACGGTCTGATATAATCAACTCTCGATACTATGTGTAATTTAATCACTTTTCTGACAGAAATCTCAGTAATATACTCATAATTGTACGTCTTCATGTACGAGTTAGCACTCGCAGACTAGGTCGGTCTGTCACTCCTAACTCAATCAATGTCCAATTCCAAGAGGAATGCTGTAGCTTCATCACGATATCCCGGGAAATGTAATTCTATTTCCCTTCAGGATTTGATAAGCTATATAACCAATTTCCTAGTTTCTTTCTTTCTGTCTTTATCTATCGGCAATTCAGACACTTCAGTACAAACTCTGCCACATCTAATCTCATCTGTTTCTATCAAAGCTGTCTTTTCAAATTATCATATATCTTTCTGCTATCAGGACGAATACGGAATCAACTATTGTGCATTTCTGACAACATTAGTCATTTCAAATCCGAAATATCTGGCACAACCCATCGGTTATTCACATACAACGCAGTATCACTTACCTGATATTCTGATGGATACCCTGTTCTGCCCATTCTGATTAACTTTCTGGACTATTTCAACTCTCAACATCAGCTCTGATTCGGCTTGTACGGTATCGAGTCTCAACTGTATACAATCAGTATCAAATACTGCTGCAGAAAATAATCATTCTCAAGCAATTCAGAATAACAATCAGATACAGTAGCCTATTAACTCATGCAACTACAAATTTCTGACACTGATGTCGACCTCAGTCAACTAATCACGGCTTCACTGTACTAGAATCAACAGATATATCATCTTCAGATATAACAAACCCTGAGTACAATCTGTCGCAATCAAGATGCACATTTCAACAGTTTCTGTATCCAACTTTCCAGTTTCCAGGATATTCAATACAACACTCAGATATTCCACAAAATTAGTCATAATCTTCGAATATCCCAGAATATCATAGATCAACTAATCAGAAAATCATCAAAATATTCTGAACACAGAGTTCATCAACTCACAACATAGCTGATACATTCCTGGTATCAAATCAAGGCTGAAATCAATCTCCCTGGCTGGAATCAAACTCGAAATCTCATCTGGGGAAAATCATCAGTAACTCTCATGTCACTGGCAAATCAGCCAATGATAGACTCGATTTCAGTAATCAACTGAATAGACAAGGAATCTCTCCGCTCCTTTCTATAACAATCGAGTCCTCAATATCACCCCTATCCAAGGAATCCTAATCTAAAATTCTTACCATAAAATTTTCATTTATCAGCCATATCCGGTCTGAATTCCACAATCTGTTGGAAATAATCAACGGTAATTCTGTACTTGGTCAACATATTAGTCCCAATAATGTAATCCCATTCAGATAACTCAAGTACCATATCATCTAACTCAATCTCATATCTGTCATACTGTAGCATACCATGTCTAATAGATATCACTAATACAAAACCTCTCCCAAACATAAAAGAGATCGATACTACAGCATATAATAACTCCATATTCAAAGCATAGATCAATGCAATTCATTCAAGAATAATTGTATGGAATGCATTAGTATTCTCAATACATATGCAAAATAACCATACAATAAATAAGTACCTGCCACTACCTCGTCATGTATGTCCTGGCCTTGGTTGTGATTGAGAAGTCGTCGGTGGTTGAGAAGAGTGAACAACCGGTGATGGTCTATCAGGCGGTGCCACTGATCCAGATGGTTCTGCTCCCTGAGATCTGCTAAAATCTCTCTGTGGACATACTCTAGCAAAGTGTCCTGATTGTCTGCAGATCCGACAACTACCGAACACATCTCGGCATTGCTCTGTGGAATGTCTTCCTCCACAAGTGCTGCAATAAACCCCGGTGTAACTCTGACTAGAACCACTGGAACTAGACGAACCGCTTCCTAACTTCTTGAATTGTTTCTTTCGGGCTTTCATGAAATCTTTCTTTCCACCACTGCTACTACCAGTCTCAAGTCCGAGAGGTGGTTGTTGTGGTCTCGATGCTAGAGGTACAAATGAAGCTCATTTCTGTCTCATCAGACTGGCTTCGGCTCTCTTGGTTCTACTCAGAGCATCAACAAAATTATAGGGTCGGCCTGTGTTTACCAATGTCAATATCTCAGTATTCAATCCTTTAACAAACTGATCACTCACAACTTCATCATTCTCAGCCACGTTAGGAGCAAAACGTAGCAAGGTAGAAAATTGCGCAACATATTCTTCAATGTTTAGCTGACCTTGTTTCAAATTTTTAAATTGTGCCCTCTTATCTTCTCGGTACGAAACTGGGAAAAACCTTCGATAAAATTCCACCTTGAAGATTTCCCAAGTAATCACTGTGTCACGCTGTTCTAAAACTCCTTTGGTTGTAATCCACCAGCTCAGCTCTTTGCGATCTCCTGTAACTGATGCCCAATTAATTTAACCCTACATCCATCCGAGTACTCAAGTGAGTCAAACAATATCTCTATATCATCTATCCAGCTCTCACAACCAACAGTTGTCTCAGTACCCCTAAGAATCGGCGGTGTCAATGACTGAAACCTCTTCAACTGTATTTTCATCGGAGTTTCTGACACATCCATCTGATCAGTTACCCTACTTTCTCGTTCTAAAATTCTTCGAGGAGGAATATCTGATGATCACAAGAGTCAGCAATCATATGAAACAAATCCGTCTCAGTCCCTTTCTGATCAGCTTACCTCTGATCAAAATCGGTTCTGATTCATTCTCAAATAATACACATTACCAAATCAACTCAGATATTCAGGTAACATGTATCTTCAGAAACAGTAAACACATACTGTAATATTAGCATATAAAATGTAATTCAATATTATAATAAATCACATGCTAGCAATCACATGCAAGGAAAGAAAACTCATTCTACCCCGCTCACTAGCTTCTATCTCAATCTCAAGAACCTACAGTTCTAGACCTATTGCTCTGATACCACCTGCTGTAGGGACCCGGACGCTAATTCAGTTCTTAATCGTTATTAATGTCAAATATAACAATTATGAAAAGTGGGACTAAAATTTTTTTCTTTTTAAATTATAAATGCGGAAACGTAATAGTAATCTATATGATATACATGTCAATATCAAAGTACAAGTCAGGTACTACATGTCTCTATCTCAACTAGGTTCAACGACTATATATCCAGTGCTGAATCCTATTCTGCTTCTGGTCCCGGATCTCCACGCTAACTATAATTGTGAAAGCCCGAAAATCCTTGCTTGAAAATTTTGAGGAAAATTTAAAAGCAAGGATTTTCGGGCTTTCACAGTTGGTATCAGAGCCTATGTTCTTGTAAAGGGTTACACTACTACTGACCACGAGAAGCTCACGAAGCCACGTCTTCGGTCTGTAAGTTTTACATTTCAGCATTTTATTTAAAGCATGAATTATTTTGACAGCATGCTGCCATGAAATAGTTTCGATCAGATTTTCAGTATTTCAGTGTTCATTTAAAATAAATTATGGAATTATGCATGTTAGTTATGTATGGGTTATGTTTGGAACAGTATGCCCCCTAGACGTCAAGTCGGACGCCCGAGAGGTGGTGGCGAGCACCGTCGCGAGGACGGTGATGATCAGAGACAAGAGAGGCAGGGACCTCCTCCTCCTCCTCCTCCTGCTCATCCGCCGGATATGAATGCCCAGATGCTAGCTGGGATGACGAAGTTCTTCGCACAGTTTGCGGGGAACAATGCCGCAGCCGCAGCCGCAGCCAGGCCGACAGGGCCCGAGGCTGTTTATGAGAGGTTTATGAAGATGCGCCTGAAGGAGTTTTCTTGGACGTCTGACCCCATGATTGCCGAAGGATGGATCAAATCCCTCGAGGTTATCTTCGAGTTCATGGAGCTGGGAGATGCAGACAGAGTCCGATGTGCCACTTATCTGTTCAGTGGAGATGCCCGCTTATGGTGGGAAGGAGCAGCAGTAGCCCTGAACTTGGCTACACTAACTTGGATGCGCTTTACGAAGGTTTTCTACTCCAAATATTTTGCCGAGGAAGTGCGCACCAGGTTGACCACTGAGTTCATGAGCCTGAGACAAGGAGATATGACGGTTACGGAGTTCATCCGTAAGTTCGAGAGGGGCTGTCATTTTGTGCCCCTGATAGCGAATGATGCCAGAGCCAAGTTGATGCATTTCCTGGTGGGTCTACGGCCGATCTTGCGCCGGGATGTTAGGGTGTCTGACCCTGCTACTTATGAGATTGCTGTCTCCAAAGCCCTAGCCTCAGAGCAGGATCTGCGGGATATCGAGAGGGATCGCCAGGGCAAGCGCCCAGTCCAGGTACTACACCGCCCTCCTCCTCATCATCATTAGTAGCAGAACAAGAGGCCTTTTCACGGACCGCCAAGAAACAGAGGCCAGCAGCAGCAGCAGCAGCATCGGGGACGCCCAGCCCCGAGGACTTATGAGCACCCAGTCTGTCCCAAGTGCTCACGCCGCCATCCTGGAGCATGTATGTCTGGTTCAGGAAAGTGTTTTAAGTGTGGCAGTCCAGACCACATGTTGCTGCAGTGCCCTCAGAGGAATCTGCCTACCCAAGGCAGAGTTTTTGCTCTCCATGCCACGGAAACAAACCCGGAGACTATGTTGTTGACAGGTACGTTTAAGCTTTAAGTTATTATTTGAATTTCCGTGTTTTGGGAATAGGGATTAAGATTGAACTTAGAACTGTGATAGGATTGCATGCTCTACTCAGTAGTATTTTGGGGATTTAAGTTAGAAGAACTCTGGCCTTTGCATGTCTATAAGTTTGGTTCTTGTAGCTATTGGATTCAACTTAGAGTTCCAATCTTTCAGGGAGAGTTTTTATATCTGGTTCCGCCACAAAGGCCTTGATAGATTCAGGGGCCACTCACTCGTTTATTTCGGAGGTCTTTGCAAAATTTCTCAAGATCAAGACCATTGGGCTAGATATATCTTTTTCAGTAGTGTTGCCGTCAGGCGAGGTGATGGCAGCTACCAATGTTATCCGAGATATAGACCTTGAGCTGCACGGTAATCTTATTTATGCGGATCTGATTGTGCTACCGATGCCAGAATTTGACATCATACTAGGGATGGACTGGCTATTGAGGAACAGAGTGTTGATAGACTTCCAGCGGAGATCTGTTCTTGTCCGACCGCCTGGAATGGAGCAGTTCTTATTTGAGCCGGACAGGTACTTTCCTTTACCGCGCATTATTCCTTATGTTCAGGCCAGGAAGCTCATGCATAGAGGGTGTCGGGCATTTCTAGCGACCTTTTTATCTGTCCACGAGGAACCTAGCCAGTCAGCCTCAGATGTTCCGATTGTCAGAGATTTCTTAGACGTTTTTCCCGAAGACGTCTCTGGTATGCCACCCGAGAGAGAGGTGGAGTTTTCCATTGAGCTTATGCAAGGTACGGCTCCGATATCCAAAGCGCCGTACCGACTAGCACCGACAGAGATGGCAGAACTTAAGAAGCAGATTCAATAACTTCTCGACAAGGAGTTCATTCGCCCGAGCTTTTCACCATGGGGCGCGCCAGTCTTATTTGTAAAGAAGAAGGATGGCTCTATGAGGCTTTGCATTGACTACCGGGAGTTGAACAGGGTTACAGTAAAGAACAAATACCCACTTCCGAGGATTGAGGACCTGTTTGACCAGTTGCAGGGAGCTTCGATTTTCTCCAAGATTGGTCTGCGCTCTGGTTATCACCAGTTGAGGGTGAGAGATGCTGATGTTTCCAAGACTGCTTTTAAGACTCGTTATGGCCACTACGAGTTCCTTGTGATGCCGTTCGGTCTGACGAATGCGCCAGCGATCTTCATGGATCTCATGAATCGCGTATTTCAGCCATATCTTGACCAGTTTGTGATAGTATTCATAGACGACATTCTCGTCTACTCCAAGAATCAGAAGGATCACAGCCGACATCTGACCACAGTGTTGCAGACCTTGCAGAAGCATAAGTTGTTCGCGAAGTTCAGCAAGTGCGAATTCTGGTTAGAGAAGGTGGCGTTCTTAGGCCACATCGTTTCTAGCAGTGGCATTGAGGTAGACCCAGCAAAAGTTGCAGCAGTCAGAGATTGGGTTGTGCCTCAGAATGCATCCGAGATCCGCAGTTTTCTTGGGCTAGCAGGATATTACCGGAAGTTCATCAAGGGATTCTCCTCTATTGCCGTTCCACTCACATCACTGACCAAGAAAAACGCTAAATTCGTGTGGAGCGAGGAGTGTCAGAAGAGCTTCGATACTTTGAAGCAAGCTCTCATCTCAGCACCAGTTTTAGCCATGCCATCAGGGCCCGGCGAGTTTGTCCTTTATACGGATGCTTCGAAGCTCGGTTTAGGTGCAGTTTTGATGCAGCATGGGAGAGTGATAGCGTATGCTTCTCGGCAGCTGAAAATCCACGAGAAGAATTACCCTACTCTTGATCTAGAGTTGGCGGCCGTAGTTTTTGCCTTGAAGATTTGGAGGCATTATCTGTATGGAGAGAAGTGCCAGATCTTTACCGACCACAAGAGCCTCAAGTATTTCTTTACGCAGAAGGAGCTGAACATGCGTCAGAGGCGTTGGTTGGAGCTTGTGAAAACTACGATTGTGACATTAGCTACCACCCGGGTAAAGCTAATGTAGTTGCAGATGCATTGAGCAGAAAAGTCGCAGTGATGGCTCATTTGACGATTCAGAAACCTCTTCAGCTTGAGATGCAGAAGTTTGATCGAGAGTCATATCCTCAAGGTAGAGTTCCCCGTCTATCTACTTTGACGATTCAGTCTTCTCTTATTGACTTATGCGCAGTGGTCAGGCCGCAGATGAGCAGTTGGCACAATGGAAGCTGAGGAATGAAGCCAAGGGCAGTGTCTTGTATACAGTCAGCGACGGTATAGTGAGATACCGAGACAGGATGTGGGTTCCTAGCAGTGATACTATCCGAGCAGATATTCTATCAGAGGCCCACATGTCCCCGTACTCCATTCACCCTGGGAGTACGAAGATGTACAAAGATCTGCAGTTGTTGTATTGATGGCCAAGGATGAAGAGAGACATCAGACGTTTTGTATCCGAGTGTCTGACTTGCCAGTTAGTGAAGGCGGAGCATCAGAGACCAGCAGGTTTGCTCAAGCCTCTTCCCATTCCCGAGTGGAAGTGGGAGAATGTTACCATGGACTTTGTGACCGGATTGCCGAAGACGGTCAGAGGATCAAATGCCGTCTGGGTGATTGTAGATCGTCTTACCAATTCAGCGCACTTCTTGCCCGTTAAGACGACTTTCACCATGGTTCAGTATGCAGAGTTATATATCCGGGAAATAGTCCGACTTCATGGTGTCCCAGTTTCTATCGTATCTGACAGACATCCCAGATTTACTTCCTCGTTTTGGAAGAGTTTGCATTCGACTATGGGTACGAAGTTGCTGTTTAGCACAGCTTTCCATCCGCAGACAGATGGGCAGTCAGAGTGAGTTATTCAGATCTTAGAGGATCTTCTCCGTGCTTGCGTCATTGATTTCGCCGGGAGTTGGGAGTCGAACTTACCATTGGTTGAGTTCACCTATAACAACAGCTTCCAGTCTTCTATTGGTATGGCTTCGTATGAAGCACTGTATGGCCGCAAGTGCAGATCTCCTGTTCATTGGGATGAAGTAGGAGAGAGAGCAGAGTTGGGTCCAGAGATTGTTCAGCAGGCGGTAGATGTAGTAGTCAAGATCCGTGATAGGATGAGGACTGCTCAGAGTCGACAGAAGAGTTATGCCGATCAGCGGAGGAGAGAGTTAGAGTTTGCAGTGGGCGATCATGTTTTTGTGAAAGTGGCACCTATGAAGGGTGTCATGAGATTTGGGAAGAAAGGGAAGCTCAGTCCGAGATTCATTGGACCCTTTGAGATCCTTGACAGAGTTGGGACGCTAGCTTATCGTGTTGCTCTTCCGCCGAATCTGGCCGGAGTACACAATGTGTTCCACGTCTCCATGCTGAGGAAGTATATGGCGAATCCTTCGCATGTGCTGAACTTTGAGCCATTGCAGCTTACTCCGAACCTGTCTTATGAGGAGAGACCAGTGCAGATCCTAGACCGGCAGGAAAAGAAACTTCGGAACAAATTGGTTAAGCGAGTCAAAGTCAAATGGCTCAATCATTCAGAGGAGGAAGCTACATGGGAGTCTGAGCCAGAGATGAGGAGTCGGTACCCCGAGTTATTCGGTGAGTTCTAATTTCGAGGACGAAATTTCTTTAAGGAGGGGAGGATTGTAGAACCCATAACTTAGACTACGTATAAGCCATGCATAATTCTAGTATTTTAAATTAAATTGACTTCATTGCATGAATATTTAAATGCTTTTCTTTGAAGTTAATTATTTTAGCCAACAGTTTAATTTTATTCTTTCAGTTATTTCAGTGAGGCCGGACTGGAGTTGGAGTTTAGAGATAAATTTAAGATTTAGAAAATATTTTCCAGGATTTATTTTTTTAGCTAGCAAGTAAGTTGATTTAAGTTAAAAAGGAGGTTGAGGATTTATTTTAATTACTTGAGTTGAGTAGGAAATAAATTCATTTGAGTTCAATTAATTAAGGGATTTATTCACTAAATTATTTAAAGGATAAGTAAGGCTTTTAAGGGTTATAAATTTAGTAAATAAGTAACACTTCCCTTCATTTCTTTATTTCAAATTTTCGGCCCCTTAGTTGCTAGATTATTCATTTGCCAACTCACTCTTTTGACCCATTCTTTGTTAGTTTAGCATGCATGTTTTTTTTTTATTATTTTGATCAACCTTAATTAATATTAGAGCTTATCCTAACCATTCCTAGTCTTGTAGTATCGGCCACCTCATTCTAGAATCACCCAACAAATATTTGATAGCAAACAAAAATTCAAATTTCAAAATGAGGTAGACTTGGTCTTGATTTGCTCCATATATTGTGCACCCGTCTCCCTCACTCCCCTAACCACTTAATTCCTCTCCCTCCCCACCGAATTCAGCAGCCTTTCAGATTAAAAAATCGTGAGCACCATAGCCTAGAACAAGAGTGAAAATCGAGAGCAAGAAAAGAAAAGGAAAGAAGCGCTCCACCTCCTCCGCGCCGAGTCGTCGTATTCTTTCGTTTTTCATTCAAACGAAAACCAAGGCATGTCTAGATTTCTTTCAAACCTCAATCAAGTCCTACTATTATTTTAAACATCACTTTTACATTATTTTTACACAAGAAAACCGAAATTTACATCAAGCATTTTCGAAATGCATGTGCAGAATTTTTCGACTTTCATGATGCTCTTCACGGTTTTCTCTTGTTTCAGTTGCTACAGGTTATGGTTCGACTCCAGACTCCCAAGTCGGCTCCTAGACATGTAATAGGATGCATTAGGACCATGTTGGTCCATTCATTCAGTCCCCATGCTTGCTGGAAAACCGAAATCACAGCAAGCTCCCCATAGGTGCAGAATTGTGTTCGAAAATTCAGTTTGCTGTCATAATGGAAATGGATCTGATCATGGCTGCCACAAGGCCCATAGCCATGGTTGGATCACTTCCCTAGCATGTCTAAGACGTGACTAAGTTGCCCTTTTGGTGTCTTGGTCCATGGTGCGCCAGTTTTTAAATCAAATGCAAGAACAGCCCCTCCCCTCTCGGCCCCTTCGGTTTTTGACAGCATGTGTGTGTTCGAGTTTTGTGTATGCGTGTGGATCTTGGTTGGTCTATGGCCCTTAGTCACGGTTCATACCCTACCACTGGATGTCTAGATTGTGTCATGGTCAATCAAATGACCAACGGAGCGATCCGTGACAGCAAAAAAAAACAAGAACAAGAGCCCGACGAGCAGAATTTGTTCTCGGGTAGGAACTTTCGGTTGGTTACTGGAATGAGGCTAATCTTGGCTGGCCTAGGGCCCTTAGCCATGGTTCAAATCATTCCTTGGGATTTTGCTGAGAGGCTATGGTCGGTGGTTCAAGCCCCAATGGCCAAAAGTCTCGCAAACGACGCAATGCAAGCGAAGTTGCTGCTGCTGGAATTTGACAGCAACTTGCTGTGACGGTTCGGAGGCTCATTTGAGTTCTTTGTTGGCTTTTAGCCTATGGCCTTGGACTGGACAGTGCCTCATCGAGTTAGGAAGGTCGTGTTTTTGACCGTTTGTGATTCGAATCATTTTTGAGGTCGTACGAGAATTTACGGTGCGATGTGCCAAATTGACTCTCGAAAGAGCGTTTCTTGTTTTGGCCTCCATTTCACCTAGATTTCGACCCTCATCATTTTAGGAACATTAGTTCATAATTTTAAGCGTATTTTAATCATGACTATACGTCGGTTCAGTGTTGGTTCGGGTTGGTTCGGAGTCATGATTAAATACGAAGTCGTTAGACGTAATTGTTGCATTTTCAAACTTAATTGCATAGTTTGGTCAAGTATAAGCTATTGCATATTTTTCATGGCATATTTAGGTTGCAGCGAGCCTGGGAGCGATCCAATCCAGTTGGTAAAATTACAGGATTTTTCATTATGCCATTTAATTATATTACGTGCATGAAAATAGAAAATACTTATTTTTTAGATTTATGCGATATTGCTTGTGGTCAATTCACTATTATAGGAGCATTATGTTACACGGTCGCCAGTGACCGATCAGTTCAGTTTGGTACCACCCGGTCGCCAGTGACCGGTCAGTTCAGTTCAGTTTGATACTCCCCGGTAGCCAGTTACCGATTAGTTCAGTTCAGTGCAGGGGCCACAGGCGTAGACCATAATCTCAACAGAGAATTATTACCAATCATTTCAGTACAGGGCTCCAAGGAGCAAACATTTTTACTATGATATTTAATTCAGTCATGCACGTATTATATTGCTCAGTGCAAGTCATTTTCAATATGCCTAATGACATGATATTTTATCCCATGCAAATTTTACTTTAGTATTTACTCGTTACCTACGATATTTGTATGCTGAGTCTTTAGGCTCACTAGACTTGATTGTTGTAGGTACTGATGAGCATGGGGCCGAGGGCGGGGACCAGTGAGCCAGCTTGGGTCGGCAGTAGTGGCACCCAAGGACCTCATTTGCAGCATGTTACCATTTTATGTAAACATTTTTATCCGTTGTTGAATATTCTTAAATTGTTATTTTTGGCAAACTTTATTTTCTTCCGCTGCTATATTTTTAAACATTGAACTTGATTTATCAGTTGATTTTATGAATGAGGCTATTTAAGTTCTTTAAAAAAAAAAAACTTTTTTATTTTCCTCAAAATTTTCAAGCAAGGATTTTCGGGCCTTCACAATTATCTCTCATCCTCTTCCTGATCCTGATCATGTCCCACCTGTTGTCATGCACACATACAAACAAGACAACAGCCGGATAACTCCGGTGAGAATTACATTCTCAGTATAAATCATGTATACACGCAATCATATAACAGGTATAAAAGCATGAAATAGATAATCATAACATGTATCAAATCAGAAATGTAAATCAACACAAACTCTGAATATAACATGTATCAAATACGACACATGAATCAACACAAACTCTGAATCATAATCAGTGACTCATGGACTCTAACTCGACTCGTCCTAATCTAGGGATCCCGATCGGAATAAGAACATACACCCACCTACACTCCCGATCGGGGTGGTGGCATGTTCTTATTCACGGACTTTGGCTCTTTCCATTTCGAACACCAGTAATAGAAGAAACTCCAATTCTATCCACTCCGATATAGCCAAACGTCCGGCGTCTTGGCGAATCAGCCACAGACTGGGCCTATCGACCCTGGCGTCCATATCGAACATCAGTAATAGAAGAAACTCCAATTCTATCCAATTCGATATAGCCAAACCTCGGTGACAATGTGCAATGGGCCAGTGACAATTCCATCACAATCAGGAACCTCTGTCACGAGATCAAATGTATACGACTAGGCACATCCGCCTATGACTCAATACATACATTGTCTATAAATCCATAGACCAAAGATATCAACCACATTCAATTGCAAATAACAATGCAATAACATAAAGTATGTGATTTTGGGAAACTCAAGTCGAATCCAACTCGAGTTGTGCAATCCCGCATCAACATCAATTTATACCTTTCGTTTCGTTCCGTCGATCTGACTCTGTCGAAGTCTCGAACTCCCTGCCTATCAAATCAATCTGGCAATAACAATATCGAATACACTGTATCAATGTATAACTTAATTCAAGACCTGTTATGATCAATACGCAAATCAAGACATAATCTGATCAATTTCAACGATATCATGATACAATCTCAATCAATACTGAATCTGATCAAATTAATCTACTAATGTTTCGACGGCATAACAATACAGTCTCGGTAACCCTGTCGATCTCAACATCACAAATATAATACCATAATTCATAATCGATATCAATAGGAATCATAATCTTCAATACGAACAGGTCATGATATCAAATCTGTAAAATTTCGATCATATTACTTCAGAAAATCATAACAATTACATACTCAGCCCGTTCTTCGATCTGTCTTCAGTTATATACTAATCAGTATACCCAAAACACAATATATCAGTCAAATCACAATTCCCCCAATATCATAATTTCAAATGATAACAGAATTCAATAAAACTTACGTCCTGTTGTAGCTGTCGTCGCTAGGAACTCGGTATTGAAGTCAGATTACAAATCAGACGGACGGATTCCACAAAATCCTAAATTGAAACCAAAGTGAAGTTTGAGGGATATTTCTGAGGATTTCTTCGATTCTTCCTCGAAAAAATGCTGAGTAATACAATATATATACCTCCTAATGCATGGCAAGAAAACGTGGCTCGTTGCATGTTCTGCACGTCTCACCGCGGGTGCGCTCGCTTTGCACCGCGGGGGCGCTAAGCGTACTGTATCACACCCAACAATTCAGAAGACACAACCGCGGGTGCGGTGCATTTTTGACCGCGGGTGCGGTGACTCTACTGTACCAACACCGCGGGTGCGGTCACTTTTATGGCGCGGGTGCGGTGACCGTTCTGTATCTCTTCCAAAATTTCCTATGAACCACCGTAGGTGCACTGTCTTTTGAACCGCGGGTGCACTGTCTGTGCTGTCCCAACAATATATTTTGCAACTAAAATCGAATCGCAACGTCTCTTGTTCGGTCTTCGATAAATACCTCAAATCATGAATTAATAATTGCTGATTACCAGCTCACATCTCGGGCATTACAGAAACTGTATTTAGCATCAGAACATGCAGTCTATTCTTGGTATCTCTTCTTTGGGATAGGATCATAAATGCGGATCAATCTTGGAGCAGATGTATATACGTTGACTTCAAGATGGTGTAATACTTTGAATGTATTAAACCGGTCAGAGAATGTCTTTGAGCAATAAATGGTCCTTTAAATAATCCGGTTCTGATAAGCGGTTGAAACTCCTTTGAGCATTGGCCGGTTAGAAAGATACACCATTATTTGAGCTGGACGGTTGAACTGATATATGTCACACATATGAACCGTAGAGCTGTCTTGTTTTTGTCATACGTCAAAATTCTTGGGAATAATATTTTCTTCAACAATGTATGATGCAAGTATGTTTATGAAAAATTTTATGATGATGGCATATCTATGTTTATGTTATTACATTCAAGTTTCAAGTATGTTCGCTCTACTTTAAATATGCATGTGGTTTTATTACGTATTACTTGTTATATCCAGTTTATACGTGTTGAGTCTTTAGACTCACTAAACTTGATCGATGCAGGTGAGGACGAGTATGAGGAGACGAGGGGTGGGGACCAATGAGCCAGCTTGGACTGCGCAAGAGGCTAAACCCGATGACCGCCAATGTTTTAAGATTTGATGCATGACGATTTTAATACTCTGACTGTTACAAGATTTCTTCACGTTGTTTGAACAAGTATTTTTAGCAAATTTTAATTGTGATCTTTTATTACAAATATTTTGGATGAAAATTTTATTTTAATCGAAATTTCAAGATTTATTTCATATCCAAGAAATTTTTTATTTTTCCTCAAATTTTAAATAATTTAAAAGTACGGTACGCTACATTTATCATCATTGATCGTTCAAATTGTATCCAACCATTAAATCATTGTATGAGTCAATTTTATGATACAGATTTCTAATAAAACTCGATTCATGGAAAAATATTATTTTTCGCTGCTATAATGAAAAAACAATAATATGCCTCTTTTTTTGTCAATATTGTTATAACATATTATATATCAGTATCCTAATTTTTTTTCAACATTATATCATTATCTTATTAAACTATTCATTTTTTTTCTTTTTTGAAAAAATAAATCATCTCTTTCTCAGTGTCGGAAGAAGTCTTAACAATTCTAACAAAGGAGGCCAATAAAATAATGGAGAGGTCCAAATTGAATTAAAATAAAAGAAATTAAACCTAAAATAAACATTCGAAGGTACCCATTGAAATATAAAAATTAAATACTATGAATTAGTACGTGACACGCATATGACATGTTGGCCTTATGACATGGACTTGGTAGTTAAGCTGCAGCTGATTAATGCCCTACAACTTTATTATTACTATTATTTTATTTGAATATAATACAAATTAATTATATAAAAAAATATGCTTCTTTGAATCAACTAATATATAGGGATGTTAATTCGGGTGACTTGAGTGGGTTGGATCAGATTTAGTAATAGTATTATTCAAAAATTGCCCGACCCGAACCCAACCCGAACCCAAGTCAACCCGAAAACTCTCAACCAAAACCCGAACTCGAATCAACTAGATCAACCCAATTTTGAATTTTTTTAAAGAAAATTAAAAAAATATATTTTTTAATTTAAATACATAGTAACAAAATCTCCCTCATATATATGATTTAAATTTAGAAGTCTAATCGTAAAAAAATAAAGTATATTTACTAAATCAAATAAACAATTGTTTAAAAAATAAATTTTTATAAATAAATATTAAATTATGAAAATTTATGATGTAAATATATAATAAATATTTTTTCAGAGATATATAAAAATGTAGGAAATATTTATTAATTATAATTTTTAAAAAAAATTAAAATTTTCGGGTCAACTCAATCATTTTTTTCGGATCAGATATCGAGTCCAACCCGATCTGATCCTAAAACGACCTCGATTTTTTTAATCTTAAATCATAAATTCAAAATTACTAAATAAAATAATGTAACATAACATGAATCATAATAATTTAACAATTTAAATCTCAAGTGCATAAAATAAAATCCTAAATCATCGACTAACCAAAACTTCCTAAATTGACATTTGAAAAGATCGGCTAACAATAAAAATAAAGAATAAGAATATCTCTAATAAAAATCATTAACATCAATCCTTAAAATCTTTAATCTATCTAGATAGTGCGGAAACATAAAGGCCCTCAGGTGTGTACTTGTAGAACCCGATAAATCAGATTACGTATAAGCCATGCATAATTACTATTATTTAAATTAAAAATGATTTCTTTTATATTTATGGAGTGTTTAAAGCATTTTAAAATTTGTTAAGTCATGATCATTTATTTTAAATCGCAGAGGTTTAGTTTTAACTTTTCGATTAATTATACGAGACGGACTGTAGTTGGAGTATTGAGATAAAATTTAATAATAAGAAAATATTCCTAAATTTAATTTAAGCCAAGGAATAATTTATTTTAATGTAAAAGAATGTTTAAGGATTTATTTAATTAATTGGAGTAAGTTAGTAAATAAGCTCTTTTTGGCCAATAATTAATTAAAAACCTAAATTAAAATGTGTAACCAATTGGGATAAATTAATCTAGGTCTAATATATTCAAGAAATTTTACCCTAACATGTTAGTAAATTTATTTTAAGACTTAGCCATGCATGCAAGAAAATTACTATCCTAACTTAATTTATTAATTCACTAAAATACTTAATGAGTGTATAAAACTTTAATAATTTAAAATGAAAGATTAAGCAATATTTTTACCTTGCTTTAGACACCACAATCTCGGCCATCACCTCCCCCTAAATCACCCCTCAATCCAATAATATCACACCCCATTCCATATCTCACTAGCAACTAGGATTGAATGATTTTATTTGCCATTCAACCTCCTCGTTTAATTAGTAACCTTCCCCCAACATTACCTAGCCATTCTCCCTCACTCTCATTCGAAAATTTCAGAGGAAACACTAGCTAGAAATCGTGAGCCTTCATCAAGAAAACAAGAAAGAAAAGGAACTCCGTCTTCGCCGCGCCGTGTTCGTCGTATAGTTTGTTTTCTTTCTTAAACAAATTTCCAGGCATGTATATGTTATTCTTTTCTCTTCAATCAAGTCATATATACATTTTTAAACCATATTATGTTCATGAAGCACGAAATCATCGAATTTGACAGCATTTTTTTCGAAAACCTGCACAAATTTTCTCGGCTCCTTTTTGTTCTTCACGGGTTTGATTGTTTTTGTGGTTTCAGGAGGTTGGCTCGATTCCAGGCCCTCAAGGCTGCATCTAGACATGTACTAGTGTGTGTTAGAGTCATGTTGGTTCATCGGTTCCAGCCCATGCACGCAAGGAAGAGACTAGACAGCAACTTCTTCCATAGTTGCGAGTTTGAGTCTCGATTCTTGATTCTTTTTTGTCTAAGACGAGGGTTCGAATCTTGGTTGGTCTAAGGCCTGTAACCATGGTTAGAACCTTTCCTTAGCATGTCTAGGACGTGACCAAGACGGCCTTTCAAGGCTTGGTTCATGGATCCATCGAAATTTCAAAGCAACAACACAAGTGCCCCTTCGATTTTCTCATTTCCTGTGTGAGTGAAGCTTCGGCTTCTTGGTGTTGGGTGGATCTTGGTTGGCTTCTAGCCCTTAGCCATGGTTCACACAATACCTCATGATGTCTAGATCAAGCCATGGTCGATCATGTGGCCACTGGAATGATATATGACAGCAAGATGAAGCAACACCCCCCACGGTACAGCACATGGTGTTCTCTAGTGGAGCTTTGTCTTGTCTTAGGTGTTTGCTTGGATTGTGTTTGGCCTAGGGCCCTTAGCCATGGTTCAAGCCACACCTTAGGATGTTGGAAAGAGGCTCTGGTTGGTGGTTCAAGCCCCAATGGCCATTAGCCTTGTAAACGAAGCAACACAAGCACAGCTGCTGCCACTGAAATTTGACAGCAGCCTTGTTGCAGTTCAGGAGGATGTTTTGAGTTCTTGGTTGGCTTTTAGCCTATGACCTTGGACTGGACAGTACCTCAATGAGTTAGGAAGGTCATGTTTTTGGCCGTTTGTGGTTAAGTTTAGAAGTCGTACGAGAAATTACGGTGCAATGTGCCAAAGTGACTCTCGAAAGAGAGTTTTACAATTTTGGCCTCCATTCACTATTTTTGTGCATTACAGCCCTAGGGATATGTTTTCCAGTATTTTAGGTGTATTTTAATCATGGCTAAACGATGGTTCAATGTCGGTTCGGGTTGGTACGAAGCCATGGTTGAATACTAAGTTTGTTGGGCGTAGTTGTCTCGTTTTTGGTTCGGTTATGAAGTCTTTGTCAAGTCAAGATTATTTTCATGTTTCTCATGTTAGAATTAGGTCGCAGCAAGCTTGGGAATGATCCAACTCATCTGGTAAAACAGGGTTAATTATATTTCGTGCATAAAATATAAAATGTTTATTTTTGAGATATATGCGATATGACTTGTGGCCACCTTACGCTTATGGGATTGCTTCACCTGGTGACTTACGACCGGTTTACGATTATGTATAGGTACGGATATCCATTCCAAGGGCTGTGATGATCTCTACCGCCCAGTATATTGTGGTTTAGTCTGATAAGACGTGCAAGTTATGTTATGGGCCACTTGCGTAGAAACATTATCTCTACCAGAAAATTACGATATGATAATTTATGACAGGGCTCTATCGAGCAAATATTTTACGTACGATTTTCAGATATGCACGTATTTATAATTACTCATGACATGATTTTCACCTTACGCTTTACGATACGATATTTTTACGTTACACGAAATGTTATGATATATTTACTTGTTATTCACGATATATTAATGCTGAGTCTTTAGACTCACAAGACTTGATTGTTGTAGGTACTGATGAGTTCGAGACTGAGGGCGGGGACCAGTGAGCTAGCTTGGGTCAGCAGTAGTAGGAACCCGAGGACCTCATGTTTCAGTTTATTCACTATTTTATTTTCAAACTCAGTTTTAATATGTTGAATGATTTTTAAGTTGTTATTTTGAAACACAATATTTACTTCCGCTGTTACTTTTAAGTTAAATCTATTTATCAGTTTATTTTATAAATGATGCACGTTATTTATTTAAAGAGGAAAATTTTTAATAATTCCGCAAAAATTACGAATACGAAATACGGGCCTCTACAATTGGTATCAGAGCCTATGTTCTTGTAAAGGGTTGTACTACTACTGATCTCGAGAAGCTCACGAAGTCACGTCTTCGGTCTGTAAGTTTTACATTTACGCATTTCGTTTAAAGCATGAAATATTTTAACAGCATGTTTTCATGAAATGTTTTATGTCAAGATTATGATTACGCAGTATTTATTAAAATTTAAAGAAATAATGGAATTATGCATGTTGGTTACGTATGGGTTATATGTATGGAACAGTATGCCTCCTAGACGCATTCCAGAGCGCATGAGAGATGATGAGCATCGTCATGAGAACGGTGAGGATCATAGGCAGGAGAGAGATTTACCTCCACCCACTCCACCGGACATGAACGCCCAGATGTTAGCCAGAATAACTCAGTTCTTCGCACAGTTTGCAGGGAACAATGCTGGGGTAGCCAGGCATACGGGGCCTGAGGCTACCTATGAGTGGTTCATGAAGATGAGACCGAAGAAGTACTCAGGCACGACCGATCCTATGATTTCCGAGGGCTGCATTAAGTCCCTTGAGGTTATCTTCGAATTCATGGAGATTGGAGATGAGGATAGGGTTCGTTGTGCGACTTATCTGTTTGGAGGAGACGCCAGCTTGTGGTGGGAAAGAGCATCTGTAGCCCTGAATTTGGCCACTCTGAGCTGGACGCGCTTTACAGAGGTATTCTACTTTAAATATTTTACTGACGAGGTGCGTTCCAGGTTGACCAGGGAATTTATGACCATGAGGCAGGGAGAGGGGTTCCCATTTCGTGATGTTAGGGTGGCTGGCCCTACTACCTATGATGTCGCTGTCTCTAGAGCTCTAGCTGCAGAGCAGGATCAGAATGATATTGAGAGAGATCGCCAGGGCAAGCGACCAGTCCAAGTGCCGCATCGCCCTCCTCATCAGCAGCAACAGAATAAGAAGCCTTTCCATGGCCCATCCAGGAACAGAGGACAGCAGCAGCAGAGACGTGTAGTCCCGAGGGCCACGGAGTATCCAGTCTGTGCTAAGTGCACACGCCGTCATGCTGGAGCCTGTATGTATGGCTCAGGGAAGTACTACAAGTGTGGTAGTCCTGACCACTTACTGAAGAATTGCCCTCAGGGGAGTCTGCCTACCCAAGGTAGAGTTTTTGCCCTCCATGCAGCGGAGACGAACCCAGAGACAATGCTCATGACAGGTACCTTAAATCTTTAAGTTTGTATTTGGAATTCAATGTTTTGGGTTAAGGTTTTGAACTTAGAATTTGTGATAGGATTGCATGCTCTAATCAGCGTTATTTCGGTAATTTTGGTTAGAAGAACTTTGACCTTCGCATGTCTATAAGTTTAGTTCTTGGGTTCAGCTTGATGTTCCAACCTTTCAGGGAGAATTTTTATAGCTGGTTCAGCTACAAATGCCTTGATAGATTCAGGGGCTACTCATTCGTTCATTTCGGAAACCTTTGCAAATTTCCTCAAGGTCAAGACCATTGGGCTAGACATAGCATATTCGGTAGTACTGCCTTCTGGAGAGGAGCTGGCAGCTACTAATGTGATCCGATACATAGACCTCGAGCTTCAAGGTAATCTTGTTTATGCGGATCTTATCGTATTGCCGATGCCAGAGTTTGACATCATTCTGGGGATGGACTGGCTATTAAAGAACAGGGTTTTGATTGATTTCCAGCGGAGATCTGTGCTAGTCCGACCGCTTGGGAGAGAGCAGTTCTTATTCGAGCCAAACAGGTACTTTCATTTACCGCATATGATATCTTGTGTCCAAGCTAAGAAGCTCATGCATAGAGGGTGTCAAGCGTTTTTAACGACTTTTGTATCTGTTCCCGAAGCACCCAGTCAGTCAGCCTCCGATGTCCCAATTGTTAGGGACTTTCTAGACGTTTTTCCTGATTACGTCTCTGGTATGCCACCTGTGAGAGAGGTGGAGTTTTCTATTGAGCTTATGCCAGGTACGACACCGATATCAAAAGCACCATACCGATTAGCACCGACAGAGATGGCAAAACTCAAGAAGCAGATTCAGGAACTTCTCTACAAGGAGTTCATTCGCCCGAGTTTTTCACCATGGGGCGCGCCAGTCTTGTTTGTGAAGAAGAAGGATGGTTCGATGAGGCTCTGCATTGATTACCGGGAGTTGAACAGAGTAACAGTGAAGAAAAAATACCCACTCCCGAGGATTGAAGATTTATTTGACCAGTTTTAGGGAGCCTCAGTATTTTCAAAGATTGATCTGCGTTCTGATTACCACCAGTTGAGGGTGAAAGATGCCGATGTTCACAAGACTGCTTTTAGGACTCGTTATGGCCACTTCGAGTTCCTTTTGATGCCGTTTGGTTTGATGAATGTGCCAACAATCTTCATGGATCTCATGAATCGCGTATTTCAGCCATATCTTGATCAGTTCGTAATAGTATTCATAGACGACATTCTCGTCTACTCAAAGAATCATGAGGAGCATAGCAGACATCTAACCGCAGTTTTGCAGACCTTGCAAAAGCACAAGCTATTCGCAAAATTCAGTAAGTGCGAGTTCTGGTTAGAGAAGGTGGCGTTCTTAGGCCACATGGTTTCTAGAAGCGGTATCGAGGTAGACCCAGCAAAAGTTGCAGCAGTCAGAGATTGGGTTGTGCCGCAGAATGCATTAGAGATCCGTAGTTTCCTTGGGCTAGCGGGATATTATCGGAAGTTTATTCAGGGATTCTCCTCAATCGCAGTTCCACTCACGTCGTTGACAAAGAAGAATGCGAAATTTGTGTGGAGCGATGAGTGTCAGAAGAGCTTCAATACTTTGAAGCAAGCTCTTATCTCAGCACCAATATTGGCCATGCCGTCAGGGCCCGGAGACTTTGTTTTGTATATCGATGCTTCGAAACTCGATTTAGGCGCAGTGTTGATGTAGCATGGGAAGGTGATAGCGTATGCTTCTCGTCAGTTGAAAATCCATGAGAAGAATTACCTTATCCACGATTTAGAGTTGGCAGCCGTAGTTTTTGCCTTGAAGATTTGGAGGCATTATTTGTACGGGGAGAAATGCAAGATCTTTACCGACCATAAGAGCCTCAAGTACTTCTTTACGCAGAAAGAGCTGAATATGCGACAGAGGCGTTGGTTGGAGCTAGTGAAGGACTATGACTGTGACATTAGCTATCACCCGGGCAAAGCTAATGTAGTGGCAGATGCATTGAGCAGGAAAATCGCAGTGATGGCTCATTTGGTGATTCCGAGAACCCTTCAGTTTGAGATGCAGAGGTTTGATCTAGAGACATATCCTCGAGGTATAGTTCCCCGTCTATCTATTTTGACAATTCAGTCTTCTCTTCTAGACCGTATTCGTAGTGGACAATCAGCAGATGAGCAGTTGGCAAAGTGGAAGCAGAGAGATGAGGCCAAGGACAGTATCTTGTATACAGTTAGCGACGGCATTGTGAGATATCGAGACAAAATATGGGTTCCTAGCAGTGACTCTATTCGAACAGATATTTTATCCGAGGCCCACATGTCGCCGTACTCTATTCATCCTGGGAGTACGAAGATGTACAAAGATCTGCAGTTGTTGTATTGGTGGCCCGGGATGAAGAAGGATATCAGACGTTTTGTATCTGAGTGTCTGACATGTCAGCTAGTGAAAGCGGAGCATCAGAGGCCAGCAGGTATGCTCAAGCCTCTTCCTATTCCCGAGTGGAAGTGGGAGAATGTTACCATGGACTTCGTGGTCGGTTTGCCGAAGTCAGTCAGAGGATCAAATGCTATCTGGGTGATTGTTGATCGTCTTACCAAATCAGCGCACTTCTTGCCTATTAAGACGACTTTTGTAAGGACCGTGTATCATATTATCGTAAATCCTATGTGATTATCGATAATTCATGAATTTGATATATGATTATGCATTTGATGTATATTATGACAATGAAATGAAGAAAGAAAGAAGGAAAAAGTTACTCTTATCCTCATCTCTCTCGCGCTCGGGCGGTAGAATTCTCGCGTCCGAGCGCGAGACATTCTGCCCCGAGTAAAAATTGCACCGCGCTCGGGCGGTCACAGTGTACCGCTCGGGCGCGGCATGTTCTGTCCGAGAACGTAAATTCTATATATCCTGGCGCTCGGGCGGTCATTTTCTACCGCCCGGGCGCCTCACTTTCTGTACAATTATTTGATTTTTGTACTTATTGGCATCCGGCTTCCCCACTCGAGCTCTTGTGGGGTCCTTAGCTCCTAATCATTATTACAATGCACTTTGATTAAGGTTAACTAATTACAGCGGAAAACGAGTTTAAAATTTCTTTACAATGAGCCCAAAATATTTCTTCTATAATTTAAATACTAAAAATAGTATTTAGTCTCACATCATAAACATGCCCATACGTAATCAAAATCAATCATATACAAACATCTAATATCCTCGGGACATGCCCTGGTATATAGATACATATACCTATATACTGGGAACAAAACATAAAACTCAACTCAGACTGTGACTCCCTCCAGAAGTACCCTCTCCGGTCTCCTGATATCCTGGAGTACCTGCCATTGTTCACACACAAAGACAACAACAGCTCCCCTTTGGTGGTGAGCAAAGCTTCGTATGGAACAACCATCATATATACCACAAGTATCTAAACAATGATATATGGTATGCAATGCATATATGTCGTGGAGGTATCAGGTCAAATGCCCATCCACTGAGCACATGTCAGAATCAAACGAATCGCTATCAAATCAATGCTCGAGCTGGCACACCGGCCTCAATAAGGGATACTCGTATGATAGCGTCGACAAAGCGCCATCAAATCTCAAATCTCATATCCAATCATCGGGGCCACAATGTCTATGTTTTTAAGGGTCATATAATACCAAACATAGCATTGTGTTCACAAACCCCAGAATCCAATCAAACCATATCAGGGTATCCAAGGATCATAGCTCAACGTCCATATCATGTATCGATGTATGCATCAAACGATGTGTGTTAACAAAACATTTATTTTATACATCGATATTCCAATCATAATGTCATGTATGCCACATCAAGTCATAAATAAGGCATATAGACACAATTTCTCATTCCAATCAATCAATTCAATCCAACATATATCATATAATACAGATACCTGTCGTATGTTACCCGGTCGCAACATACCTCAATTCTTCGTTTCCAGTTGATGTAGCCTGAAGATATCGGTATAATACTTTATCTACATCAATAACGTACTCATTCCAATCAATAACATAGTCCAACATCATTAATATGAGTTTCAAATATCTTTTGAAACTTCAAAAATTCATGTCAAATCCAAATCAAATCATAATTCAATTCCGACTTAGAATATGAGTTTATTGTCGGTTATTCTACTACATACAGGAAATTCAACTTCAAATACATGCTATTCCAGCACTTTGATATTTCAAGCTGCTGGAACCAGAAGAAAATTACCTCAGTCAGAAGCCCTCGACGCGAAGATCACAAATATATAATTTGTTTCGCGTTTACACAGCGTTTCAAAGTCGATTTGGACGGAAGAGGATCGAGTTTCTTTTTTTTCTCTCAAACTTTCGGTAAATGAAATGAAGAAAGAAAGAAGAAAAAAGTTACTCTTATCCTCATCTCTCTCGCGCTCGGGCGGTAGAATTCTCGCGCCCGAGCGCGAGACATTCTGCCCCGAGTAAAAATTGCACCGCGCTCGGGCGGTCATAAAGTACCGCTCGGGCGCGGCATGTTCTGTCCTAGAACATAAATTCTATATATCCTGGCGCTCGGGCGGTCATTTTCTACCGCCCGAGCGCCACACTTTCTGCACAATTATTTGATTTTTGTACTTATTGGCGTCCGGCTTCCCCACTCGAGCTCTTACAACGTCAATTCATATTCAATACTTATTTTCTCAATTTCATTGTCATAATATACATCAAATGCATAATCACATATCAAATTCATGAATTATCGATAATCACATAGGATTTACGATAATATGATACACGGTTCTTACACTAAACCCTTGACCTAGCCCGTGCTGAGCCCTTTAAACCAACCCTTGACTCCCTACGTGCTGCTGCAAAACACTAGCGCAGCACACCTCTTCTCGGGTAGGAGTCCTAACCAAGCTAGGACTCCTTCTCGAGCCCTGTCCTCGAGTCCTAGCTTGGCTAGGACTCTCCCCATTACTCCCATACGAACTTGGCTAGTCCTGGTCCTAGCCGAACCAAGCCAAGCTCCCAAGGCATGAAAATCGAACCCCATGACCCCATGACAGCAAGAATCGATTTCGGTTTGATTGTTTTGTGATTTCCGTGAGTTTGGTGTGTGTCTAGGACTCTAATTCATGTAAAAACCTTTCTTGATCATAACTTAACATCATGGTAGCCCCTTCACATGCATAATACATGGTTTTGGATCAAAATTCATAAGTTTAACACATGTATGAGTAATATTCCGAAAATAAACCAAAGAACTTCATGTTTTTCATGCACACAATATTTAAAACAATACTACGATGTGATATATGAGAAAAGGAGATGTATGGCATGCCTTTGCATAATTTACGCACCAAAATTCGATGGCGATACGAAGAACTTTGACATATGAGCCTAAGTTGAATTTTTCCTCAAAGCCTCACAAGTTTTTTCCTTCAATTCCAACGTGTGGTGTGTGCCGTGAATAGGTGTGCAACAAATTCTGAAATTTGAGGCGTGTGTTTGAGTGTAGGGTTTGAGGTGCATTAATATATTATATACTAATTAAATCTCTAAATAATGCTTAGGCCTAAAAAGCTAACAATTTAGGCCCATTAGTTTAATTAGGATTTAATTAAAATATAAAAATGGTTTTAGTAAAAATAAGTTTGTGACTTTATTAACCGGGTTGTCAAAAAGTTCGTATTTTTGTTGAAAATCCAACACCGATAAAAATTACGTCCGGACGTATAAAATCACCTCAAAAATCTTTATTTTCAAAAATAAGAAAATGTAACACCTTTAATTTAAATAATTAAAAACAATTATTTAATAAAAAAATTTCGTTTTTCAGCCCTCGGTCTCTGTTCTTCGATCGCAACTTGAATAATCCTTAAAAATACAGTTTTATGCATAATGATAATAAAATCCTATTTAACATATAATCATGTAAGCCACATAATCAATTAAGCAATTAAAATCAATTAATTAGCCATTTTTCATGTTTCCTTGATTTGCATGCAGTTCAATTTTGTCGTTTTAATTTTAGGACCTTACATAGGATTACTGCAATCAACTAAAGTATGGTTAGCAGGTAAATTCTCCATGAAAGACATGGGTGAATCATCCTATGTATTGGAAATACAAATCTATAGAGATAGATCAAAGAGGATGTTGGGGCTCACCCAAGCCACCTATATCGATACCATTCTGAAGCGATTCTCTATGGAAGAGTCTAAGAGAGGATACTTACAATGTGTCATGGTGTTACTCTATCTTAAGCTTTGTGTCTCAAAACTGATGAAGAGATAGAGATGATGACACGTATTCCATATGCGTCAGCCATTGGTAGTATCATGTATGGTATGATATCGACAAGTCCTAATGTTGCTTACGATTTGAGTGTTAAAGAAGATATCAGGCGAACCCTGGTCCAATGCATTGGAAGGCCGTGAAAGATATTCTTATGTACTTGAGAAGGACTAAGAACTTGTTCATGGTCTCTGGGGGTGCAGAATTGAAATTGGAAGGCTACACTGATTCTTGCTTCCAATGTGCCTTCCAATGTGACGCAGATGATTCGAAATCGACCTCTGGTTTTGTATTCATTCTAAATGGTGCGGCTGTCTCTTGGAAAAGTTCCAAGCAAGACACCGTTGCAGATTCTACCACTGAAGCTGAATACATTGTTGCATCTGCTGCAGCCAAAGAGGCAATTTTGTATGAGGAATTTTGTCCAAGAGTTGGGCGTTATTCCTAATGGGGTTGATCCAGTCCCAGTGTACTGCGACAACACTGGTGCTGTTGCGCAAGCAGAGGAACAAAGGTCTCATCAGCGATCCAAACATGTACTGAGGAACTTCCACATCATCCGGGAGATTGTGGTAAGAGGAGATATATCAGTCGAAAGAGTCCCCTCTGCAGATAATGTTGCTGATCCACTTACAAAGCCCTTGCCAGAACCATTGTTTGAGAAGCATCGCGAAGCAATGGGATTAAAGTTTATGGGTAGTTGGCTCTAGGGTAAGTGGGAGATTGTTATAGTAGATGCCCTGTAAGCCAACTGTTGGGTAGAAAATTTATTGACTCAGTTGTAATAAACAATCTTTATTTTAATATAATTCATTATTTCATGGTTTGTTATTTATTTATCTGTATACCAATGTGATCAACATAGATAAAGATCTTGATTATACTTTAATACAAATGAATCGTAATTCGATGTTGAAACTTATTTGTAAACATTGTATAATCTAAATTCATTCATAGTCGATTCAGCCGCCTAAAACATGGATAAAGGTCGCTTGAACTCGAGACTAGCATCTGTGATGTTATGTATCGCGTTTCTTGGTAAGGACATAGAGATGTTCAAACATGCAGATGGATAGTCATATAATGATTATACCGAACTACCCTCCATCGGACTTTCCAAGTGGTTATCATTCATCGAGAGGATTAGTCTGTGGTTATGATTGTACAACATTAGTCCTTACGACCCGGGACAAAACTGAGGCTCTATGTGCTAGGGTTTTGCTTTGACTCGTTTACCGATTCCAAGAGAGTCATCAGGTGACGAGATTGGGTACAGTTGCGACATATGTAAGAGCCAGTGCATTGTAGTCGAAAATTCAACGCTCACCTACGGGTGTGGATACCTATGTGATCTGATTAAATAATATTAAATGGAATCTCTGGCCAAAGTATGATATGTACATTAGAGAAAGAGTTCTCTAATTGTACATGCGATGCCACTATTTATTCTCAAATATGTGTCACATTGTTTTTGAATTATTATGCAACCTCGATGAATCAATTGTTGCTGATTCGATCAGGATATATGAGATGAAGGGACTGTATTGTACCTTAACCATAATCGACTGGTTCTTGCAGACACTATCAGTGATACGTAGGGAGTCATGGGGCGATGCTTACCATGATTCGATGGGTTTAATTAGAAATATGATTTCTGACATTCTCATGATCAATTGTTGATACATAGAATGGGAAAAATTAGGGTAAACCCGAATAAAGGATTATGTCTTGAATCACAAAGAGTTATGAACCCAAAGCTAGCTGTATCCCTGAACCATTGAGGGTCACACAAGTACTAGATCATATGTTCTCATTGAGAGAATAAATTCAAAAAGTTGAATTTATATTATGATATAATAAATTCAAGGAGTTGAATTTATGATAATTAAGTTTGGAGAAAATAAATTCAATGAGTTGAATTTATGAGATTTTAAATTCAAGAAGTTGAATTTATGAAATTTGGAGAGAATAAATTCAAGTAGTTGAATTTATAAAATTTGATGATTTATTTTATTAAACTCAAAAGTTGAGTTTATTAAATATTAAATTAAATATAGTGGGAAGTATGTTTAATGGGCTTGTAGGAGTACAAGTCCAACATACTAAATAATTAAATTTCTTAATGGACTTTGATTAATTAATTAAACTAGTTGGACTAACCCAATTAATTAATCAAGCTCATTAATGTTAATTATGAATATTAGGTCATGGCTTGATTATAAAAAAGAATAAGTAAGCCATAACCCTAGCCACCAAGCAAGCCTCCACTATCCTTGAATTTTCGAAAATCCTCCAATATTTCCTCTCAATATTTTCGGCCATATCAAAAGATTTTTGGTTTGAGCCGCCTCTCGAATTTTTCTCTCCAACGTTGAAACTTCTTCCAAATATTCTAGTGCTATTTGGAAGATGAACAAATCTTTTAGTCGTGGACTTGATAGAAGGATTGAAGAAAAGAGTTCCTAAAAAAAGTTCATAGAGAATTCAACAAGAGCTATATCCGTCAATACCGGATTAGTTGGAGCCGAGTGAATTAATTCACTAAAGGTATATTACTAAACATCCTATGCATGTTTATTTATTAAAATCATACGAGTGCTCAAAATATTTTGAATGTCGAAATAAATTTTTTTTAAACTTCCGCTGCGTTTGGGCACGAGAAAACAGAGATCCAACAAAAAAAACTTAATTGGCATTAAAAGATTTGATAATCTTTTATTGCTTTGAGAGCCCAAGATAATCAAAGAAACAGCTTGTCAAGACGATTCAAATGGAACTGGATGAAGGTGTGGAGGAAAATGATTTAAGTGATCCATAGAAATTTCGTAGAAGGGCGTAAAAATTCCCAGAGCAAGAAAAATGTGGAAGACAAACTGGCAGAGCCTTCAGTAATAAACTCTGGTGCAATCTCACCTCACAAGGAAAACCTATAGAATCACCCAATGAAACGATTCTCACTTTTGATGAACTTAAGCATGGAGTGAAAAGATGGCGCAAGACTGCCAATCTCCACAGGATCAAGGACAAAACCATATGGACGCACTGGTGGTTTATCAATTCCCGGAGGAAAATTTATCCGGACAGGATCCGGGGAGAAGTGATAGGTGTGATAGATCTATGAAAATAAGATCCAAAAAGGGTGGGTTATGTCCAAAAACAGAATCATCACAACAATGAAATTGCTCATTAGCTATTAAATCTATTGACGCATAAGAAATGTTTGACAAAGAAAATGAGAGTGCTTGGGCTTCAAAATACTTCATAAGGTACGGAATGGAAGAAACATGGTGAAACGTCCTGCCCTTTTTATTGCTTTAAAAGTACTAGAAATTTTTTTTTTTTTTAAACCTCACATAGCATTGGCCGAACCATAAAATTTCATAAAATACTTTTGATATCATTTTAAAATAAACAACCAACTAACATTTTTCTAAATCTAAAAATAACATTTGAAAAGTATAGCCCATACTATAACCTCTCAAAAACCACTCATACTCATGATAAAAGTCATAAAATCTTTTAACATAAATCATAACATATATGCGGAAACTAGCGTCGGTCCTCGGGTCATGTGCACCTTCAGTCCAGTCGGATCAACCATCAAGACCTCCATTAGCATTATCATGATAACCTGCATCCATCACACCTAGTGAGTCTAAAAACTCAACACACCATAAACTTTATAACGAGTAATACGTAATACAGTCAACATATAACGGTGAAAAATATTTGTACTTAAAATATCGTTTTCATGAAGTTGCATAAACATAAACATTTTCGTAAACATTTTCATGATACATAAAACTTTAAACATAAACATTTTCATAACATGCAAACATGAATTTCCTTTTCCTCAACATGACATGACATAAACCTTAAACATAATCATGAACATTTCCTTTTTTTTTCATTTGTTGAATTCAGATCGTTAATTGTGACTTTCCTGACATGACATGACATGACGATGGATCCATCTACGTGAAACCTCAGTACTGGGCGGCGGGGGACACCAGCAACACTCTCACCGGTCAACTGGGCCCTGGCCTATCATGATCGAATAGAAATACGATCGTCGGGGCTCCCTCTGGGGCCTTCTCCCATAAATGGGCTCCCTCTGGGGCCTTCTCCCCTCACGATATTCCCATTCTTACCTCAAACCTCATAACCTCATATTCGAAATAATGGAAACACGATCGTCGGGCTCCCACTGAGACCATCACTCTCACGACATCGCCATCATTAACGAATTAGTCACAATCACTTCACTTCCTTCAACATTTACATTCTCATCACTTTATAAAATCATGCATAACATAACATTTTGTTTTTGAAACCAAGCATGCAACATGTCTTTTAAATGTCTTCCTTAAATCATAAAAATCCCTTAGACATTTAAAAATCATAATTTAAACATGAACATTTCATAAACATTTAAAAATAATCATAATATCATAAAAACAGCATTTAGGGCACTGACATGACCTTTACAAATTTCTGGGTGTAAAAAGACCGTTTTACCCCTAGACTCGACATTTTACGATTTCGACTTTTTCCTTGATTTCATGACTCTAACATGTCCCAAATAATTATTTAAGCCTACATGAATTTTTTTATAATTTTATTTGGCTTAAAACTTAGACTTTTTCAATTAATCTTTAAATGTGACGTATTAATGCGTTTTAATCCCGAATTAAACCAAACCTTAATATAAAATTCCCAAATTAAAAACTTAGACTTATAATAATTATTTAAGCTTAAACCTAATTTTTCATAATTTTATTAAGCATAAAACTAGGCGTTTAAATTAACCGTTAATTAGCGT
>NW_027459880.1:0-59409 GCF_025594145.1 Primulina tabacum | reverse complement strand
GTCCATATACTAGTGGAGAGGGATTGTGAGGATTTACTATGGACAATCGATAAACACTCCCTTGAGTACGAATCTTGATCAATTTTACACACACCTCATTGCATCAAATATTTATTGGGTATTCCTTTCTTGAATGAATATTGCTTTGAACCCAATATTACTGGAAAAGACCTCTTGATTTGGTTTGTAAAAATTGAAATTGATTGAGAATGTTTTGAAACATGGGTTGAAGAGATTAGAAGTTAAGAAAATTAACCGATTTCATGATTATATCCGGATGAAAAATTGGTTGGATTGATTTAACTTGTGATTGCATGAAGATTTAGTTAAATTATCTTGAGGCCAAGTTCTTTTAAAAAAAATTTCATGACTTGTTTGTTTGTGTGTTTTATTTTGCTCGGGACTAGCAAAATCCTAAGTTTGGGGGAGTTTGATAAGTGTAATTTATTTCACTTTTATTACCTGTTTTTAACTTAGAATTATGTGATTCTTGAGCAGTTTATTTGATTTGTTGTTGTTTAGTTGTTATAGTTTCGAAGTATAGAATAAGAGTGTGAAGTATTAAAAGTGTTGAATTGGAAAGTGCAAAAAAGATAAAAAAATACAGTAGCTGCAGCGCACCCGCGCTTATTCATGTACCGCACCCGCGGTAAGCTATTGCACCCGCACTGAAATAGGCAGCGCACCTGCGCTCTACACCAGAAAGAGGACCGCACCCGCGGTCTTCGAAAAGCAGAATCCGAAAATTCTGAACTTTGTGTGCTGCGCGTGGAAGTTTGAGACTTTTGTGTTCTACGACTTCTATCTTGTCTGGACTATATTAAGAGATCATTTGCTACTATCTAGGGTATTGGGGAGCCAAGGAAAGAGTGAAGGAGGCTACTACTAGATGAAGATCAAATTCATCAAGTTTGGAAGAAATCTTTTGTACAACTCCGGGAACGGAATCAGCTCTTCAAACTCTTGTTCTAAGTTCCTCTTTCCTTTCTTTTCATTTGTTATGTCTTATTTTAAAACCATGTTTTGTTGTTTTGATTGTGTTATTATGAACTAAATTTTAATTCTAGAGGAATGATGGAACAAAACTAGAAACCATGTTAGAAGTTATAAATTAAGTTATTTAAGTTCTTTATATTGTTCATTTGTATTGTTCTAATCTTAGTGCTTTCAATTTATTGGCCATATTTTGAATGATTATATGTTTACAATTTATCACTCGGAAGAGAAATTATAAACAAGAAAAAGATCCAATACATCAATGGTTTTATAGAGTTCGGAAGGCCTATAATGCTATCGAAGCCTATAGAGAATCTGGTGCTTGTTGTGTTATGTAATTGTAATTGTTGATGGAATGTCACAATTCATTTTTAGAAACAAATATCTACTTACTTGGAAAGAGGGAGTAGATAATAATAGGATTTTTAGCTAATGAATAAAAAGAACTTTTATAACAAAGCTAATAAGAATTACACATTGTGGATAGTTGCGTGAAATCGGACCTCTAGATCTTTTATCTCATTGTTATTTGCTAAAGTTATTTGCTAAAATTTGGTGTTATATATATCTATATTTATTTATTTTAAATCCATTTCAATTTAGTCATTCATAAAATCAATATCCTTAAATTGATTTATCTAAATAAAGTCAAGACTATTTTAATCACAAGCATTAATATACGTTTATATACACACTCCTCGTGGGATCGACACTTGTACTCAATAATATATTTTACTATAACTTGACGTCGTGCACGTGCGAGTAATTAAGAAAATACGCAACAGGTAGTGACACATGCTAGAAAAGCTTGGCATCCACATCTAATAATCTTCCTCGCACACAGGCAAGAGATAATGTGCGGTATTTTCTTGTTTCTCGCCGCCTCAAAAACAAATGAATTACCACTAGGTGGTCGAATAGACACTGATCGCTGACGAAAATCAATCGAAGCTCCATTCGCTGATAACCAATCCATACCGATAATAAATCGAATTCAGGAATATGGAGCACAATAAGATCTGCCTGAACCACATCTTTGGATAAACGAAACTCCATATTCTTGACAATTTTAGACGTGAGCATTTGACCACCAGAAGTAAAAGAAACTTTGAAACCCAAACCCATATCCTCAAAATAATATTCAGTTGTTTGACAAAGGTTTCAGATATGAAAGAACGTGTAGCTCTGAATCTAGCAGTGCATAGGTTGTTACACCTTGAATGATAATCCTCTCTACGGCGAAAATATCTTTTAAATCTTTTCGTGTTGAAACTTAAGGAATTTCTATCATTAATTTTTCAAAGTTATGTGAAGATTGGTGTTGAACTTAAGCTTTTCTTGAAAAAAACTGCATTTTAGCCCTTCAATTTTTTTCGGAATTTGCATTTTATTCCCCAAAGTTTGAATATTTGTAATTTGACCCTTAGATTTTCGAAAATTCACATTTTGGTCATTAAATTTCTAAAATTGCATATTTGGTCCTTAAGAATTCGGAAATTACATTTTTTGTCCCTCAACTTGGATAATTCCATTTGATCCCCTATTCTTTTAGGTAGTTACAATTAGGTCCTTAAGCCTTTCAGTAATTACATTTTAGTCCTTACATTTTTCGGAAATTGCAATCTCTCCCCATAAGTTTCGAAAATTGCACATTGACACCTCCATAAATTCGAACCCTATTCAAACCCTTAATGTGAAGGACCTAAAACTCCTTTCTTGAAAATTTGCGGAAAATTAAAAATTTTCTTTTTAAAAGAACTTAAATGGCCTCATTCATAAAATCACTGGTGAATCAAGTTCAATATTTCAAAATATTGCAGCGGAAGAAAATAAAGTTTTGCCAAAACAACGATTTAAAAATATCCAACAACTGATAAAATTGTTTGCGGAAAAAATAACAACTGCTGCTCTGAGGTCCTCGGGTGCCACTACTGCCGACCCAAGCTGGCTCACTGGTCCCCGCCCTCGGCCCTGGCCTCATCAGTACCTACAACAATCAAGTCTAGTGAGCCTAAAGACTCAGCATGCAAATCGCAGGTAACGAGTAAAAATCTGAATTAAAATAGCTGTGATAAATATCCTGTCCTGAGGCATACTGAAAATAATCTGTACTGAGCAATTATAATACGTGCATAACTGAACTGGAAATCACTGTAAAAATATTTGCTCCTTGGAGCCTGTACTGAAATACTGGTAAAATTTTCTGTTGAGATTATGTTTTACGCCTGTGGCCACTGCACTAAGCTGAACTGATCGGTAACTGGCTACCGGGGAGGCTGAAACTGAACTGAGCTGGCCGGTCACTGGCGACCGGGTGGTACCATACTGAACTGATCGGTCACTGGCGACCGTATAAAATAACACTCCCACATAGTGAATGAACCACAAGCCATATCGCATAAATCTCAAAAATAATCATTTTCTATTTAATGCACGTAAAATAATTAACTGGCGTAATGAAAATTCCTGTAATTTTACCAACTGGATTGGATTGGATCGTTCCCAGGCTCGCTGCAACCTAACTGTGCCATGAAAAATATGCAATAGCTTAAACATGACCAACTATGCAATTTACGTTCAAAAGATGCGACTATGACGCCTAATGACTTCGCATTTAATCATGACTCCGAGCCAACCTGAACCGACACTGAACCGACGTATAGTCATGATTAAAATACGCTGAAAAATCATAAAATAATGTTCCTAAAATGATAGGGTCGAAATCTAGGTGGAATGGAGGCCAAAACACGAAACGCTCTTTCGAGAGTCAATTTGGCACATTGCACCGTAAATTCTCGTACGACCTCAAAAATGATCCAAATGAAACGGTCAAAAACATGACCTTCCTAACTCAATGAGGCACTGTCCAGTCCAAGGCCATGGGCTAAAAGCCAACCAAGAACTCGAACGAGCCTCTGAACCGACACAGCAACTTGCTGTAATTTCCAGCAGCTGCGCCTAGCTTGCATCGCGTCGTTTCGAGACTTGGCCATTGGGGCTTGAACCACCGACCAAGATCTCCACAATCCCAAGGAATGATTTGAACCATGGCTAAGGGCCCTAGGCCAGCCACAATCCTCATTCCACAACCACCGAAGTCTCACCGAGGCCTCATGCGTGCGTGTGTAGTGTTTATGCTATGATCGATGTCTTGCGTCGTTCCAGTGGCCATTTGATTGACCATGGCACGATCTAGACATCTAGGAGCATGATATGAACCGTGGCTAAGGGCCATAGGCCAACCAAGATCCACACCAAGCAACAAAAGAAACGAAACCAATGCTGAAAAATGGAAGGGCCGAATGGGGAAAGGGGCTGTTTTGTTGATTATTAAAAACCGATGAGCCATGGACCAAGCCACCAAAAGGGCGACTTAGTCACGTCTTAGACATGCTAGGGAAGTGATCCAACCATGGCTATAGGCCCTTGGGGCAGCCAAGATCAGATCCTCCTTGACATCCAAACTGAATTTTCGAATCACATTTCTGCACTTATGGGGAACTTGCTGTCATTCGGTTTTCCAGCAAGCATGGGGCTGGTTTGAATGGACCAACATGGTCCTAATGCATCCTACTACATGTATACAAGCCGCCTTGGGAGCCTGGAGTCGATCCAATACCTGAAACCATCAAAACCAGAAAACGTGAAGCTTGCCATGAAGAGCCGAAATTCTGCATGTGTGTTCCAAAATATTTTGACATGGATCTCGTTTTTGCTTGCTAAAACATGATCATGTACTGAAAAATAAATGATAATATGACTTGATTGAGGTTTGAAAGAAATCTAGACATGCCTGGTTTCGTTTCGAAAGAAAACGAAAAGAAGAGACGAGACGGCGCGGAGGAGACGGAGTGGCTTGCTTCTCTACCTTTCTTGGCTCTCGATTTTTCTCCCTTTCTCCCTAGCTGTTATTCACGTTTTTTCTACTGAAAAGGGGTCTTATTTTCGGTGGAGGTGGAGGGGGAGTGATGGTTATGAAGGTGAGGAGAAGGGTGCACAAAAATAGGATCATATCAAGACCAAGTCTTCATGCATTTGAATTTTGAATTTTGAATTGCTATCAAATGATCTCTTGGGTGTTCTAGACTATAGTGGCCGATTTTATCATGCCAAACAAGGGTTAGGATAGTGGTCTAGTATTAATTAATTAAGGTGGAAAAATAGCTAAAAGAATTAGCATGCTAATCAACCAAGAATGGGTCAAAGGTGAGTTGGCAAGTCCTAGTTTGTTCTTCTAGGGGTGTGGCCGAAAATGCATGATAAATGGTAGGGGAAAATTGATTATCTAGTAATTTAATAACCCTTAAAAGCCTTACTAATCCTTTAATTAATTTAGTGAACTAACCCCTTAATTAAGTAACTTAAATGAGCTCATTTCTTAATCACCTCCAATAATTAAATTAAAATCCTCAACTAACTTAAATAATTCCTTAAACTTTTTTTAACTTAAATGAACTTACTTGCTAGCTAAATTAACTTCTGGAAATATTTCTCAAATCTTAAATTCTATCTCAAAACTCCAACTCCAGTCCGGCCTCACTGAAATAACTGAAATGCTAAAAATCAAACTACTGAACTGAAATAATGAATAATTAACTTCAAATAAATGCATTTAAAATAATCATGCAATGAAGTCAATTAAATTTAAAAATCTAGAATTATGCATGGCTTATACGTCTACTGATTTACGGGTTCTACAATCCTTCCCCCCTTAAATAAATTTCGTCCTCGAAATTAGAACTCACCGAATAACTCAGGGTATCGACTTCTCATCTCCGGCTCAGACTCCCACGTAGCTTCCTCCTCTGAATGGTTGAGCCATTTGACTTTGACTCGCTTAACCAACTTGTTCCGAAGTTTCTTCTCCTGTCTGTCTAGGATCTGCACGGGTCTCTCCTCATAAGATAAGTTCGGAGTAAGCTGCAACGGCTCGAAATTCAGCACATGCGAAGGATTTGCCATATACTTCCTCAGCATGGAGACGTGAAAGACATTGTGTACTCCGGCCAGATTGGCGGAAGAGCCACACGATACGCTAGCGTCCCAACTCTGTCGAGGATCTCAAACGGTCCAATGAATCTCGGACTGAGCTTCCCTTTCTTGCCAAATCTCATGACACCCTTCATAGGTGCCACTTTCACGAAGACATGATCGCCCACTGCAAACTCTAACTCTCTCCTCCGCTGATCGGCATAACTCTTCTGTCGGCTCTGAGCAGTCCTCATCTATCACGGATCTTGACTACTACATCTGCTGCCTGCTGAACAATCTCTGGACCCAACTCTGCTCTTCTCCTACTTCATCCCAATGAACAGGAGATCTACACTTGCGGCCATACAGCGCTTCATACGGAGCCATACCTATAGACGACTGGAAACTGTTGTTATAGGTGAACTCTACCAATGGTAAGTTCGACTCCCAACTCCCAGAGAAATCAATGACGCAAGCACGGAGAAGATCCTCTAAGATCTGAATAACTCGCTCCGACTGTCCATCTGTCTGCGGATGGAAAGCTGTGCTAAACAGCAACTTCGTACCCAAAGTCGAATGCAAACTCTTCCAAAACGAGGAAGTGAATCTGGGATCTCTGTCGGATACGATAGAAACTGGAATACCATGGAGTCGGACTATCTCTCGGATATACAGCTCTGCATACTGAACCATGGTGAAAGTCGTCTTAATAGGCAAGAAGTGCGCTGATTTGGTAAGACGATCTACAATCACCCAGATAGCATTCGATCCTCTGGCTGACCTCGGCAATCCGGTCACAAAGTCCATGGTAATGTTCTCCCACTTCCACTCGGGAATAGGAAGAGGCTTGAGCAAACCTGCTGGTCTCTGATGCTCGGCCTTCACTAACTGGCAAGTCAGGCACTCGGATACAAAACGCCTGATGTCCTTCTTCATCCTGGCCACCAATACAATAGCTGCAGATCTTTGTACATCTTCGTACTCCCAGGGTGAATGGAGTACGGGGACGTATGGGCCTCTGATAAGATGTCTGCTCGGATAGAATCACTGCTAGGAACCCATATCCTATCTCGGTATCTCACAATACCGTCGCTGACTGAATACAAAACACTGCCCTTGGCTTCATCTCTCTTCTTCCACTGTGCCAACTGCTCATCTGCTGCCTGACCGCTGCGAATACGGTCAATAAGAGAGGACTGGATAGTCAAGGTAGATAAACGAGGAACTCTACCTCGAGGGTAAGTCTCAAGATCAAACCTCTGCATCTCGATCTGAAGAGGTTTCTGAATCGTCAAATGAGCCATCACTGCGACTTTCCTGCTCAAAGCATCCGCAACTACATTAGCTTTACCCGGGTGGTAGCTAATGTCACAATCGTAGTCTTTCACAAGCTCCAACCAACGCCTCTGACGCATGTTCAGCTCCTTCTGCGTAAAGAAATACTTGAGGCTCTTATGGTCGGTAAAGATCTGACACTTCTCTCCATACAGATAGTGCCTCCAAATCTTCAAAGCAAAAACTACGGCCGCTAACTCCAGATCATGGGTAGGGTATTCTTCTCGTGGATTTTCAGCTGTCGAGAAGCATACGCTATCACTCTCCCATGCTGCATCAAAACTGCACCTAAACCAAGCTTCGAAGCATCGGTATAAAGGACAAACTCCCCTGACGGTACAGCCAAAACGGGTGCTGAGATAAGAGCTTGCTTCAAAGTATCGAAGCTCTTCTGACACTCCTCGCTCCACACAAACTTCACATTTTTCTTTGTCAGTGCTGTGAGTGGAACGGCAATAGAGGAGAATCCCTGGATGAATTTCCTGTAATATCCTGCTAGCCCAAGAAACTGCGGATCTCGATGCATTCTGAGGCACAACCCAATCTCTGACTGCTACAACTTTCGGGGTCTACCTCAATGCCACTGCTAGAAACAATGTGGCCCAAGAACGCCACCTTCTCTAACCAGAATTCGCACTTACTGAACTTTGCGAAATTTGTTTCTGCAATGTCTGCAACACTGTGGTCAGATGCCTGCTGTGCTCCTCCCGACTCTTGGAGTAGACGAGAATGTCATCTATGAACACTATCACAAACTGGTCGAGGTACGGCTGAAATACGCGATTCATAGATCCATGAAGATCGCTGGCGCATTCGTCAGACCGAACGGCATCACTAGGAACTCGTAGTGGCCATAACGAGTCCTGAAAGCTGTCTTCGAGACATCAGCATCTCTCACCCTCAACTGGTGATAACCGGAACGCAGATCTATCTTGGAGAAAATCGAAGCTCCCTGCAACTGGTCAAACAGATCCTCAATCCTCGGCAGTGGGTATTTATTCTTCACTGTAACCCTGTTCAACTCCCGTAGTCAATGCAAAGCCTCATCGAGCCATCCTTCTTTTTCACGAATAAGACTGGCGCGCCCCATGGAGAAAAGCTCGGGCGAATGAACTCCTTGTCGAGAAGTTCCTGGATCTGCTTCTTAAGCTCTGCCATCTCTGTCGGTGCTAGTCGGTACGGCGCTTTGGATATCGGAGCCGTACCTGGCATAAGCTCAATGGAAAACTCCACCTCTCTCTCGGTGGCATACCAGAGACGTCTTCGGGAAAAACGTCTAAGAAATCTCTAACTATCGGAACATCTGAGGCTGACTGGCTGGGTTCCTCGGGGACAGATAAAAAGGTTGCTAGAAATGCCCGACACCCTCTATGCATGAGCTTCCTAGCCTGAACATAAGGAATAATGCGCGGTAAAGGAAAGTACCTGTCCGGCTCAAATAAGAACTGCTCCATTCCAGGCGGTCGGACAAGAACGGATCTCCGCTGGAAGTCTATCAACACTCTGTTCCTCAATAGCCAGTCCATCCCTAGGATGATGTCAAATTCCGGCATCGGTAGCACAATCAGATCCGCATAAACAAGATTACCGTGCAGCTCAAGGTCTATATCTCGGATAACATTGGTAGCTGCCATCTCCTCGCCTGACGGCAACACTACTGAAAAGGCTGTATCTAGCCCAATGGTCTGGATCTTGAGAAAGTTTGCAAAGACCTCCGAAATAAACGAGTGAGTGGCCCCTGAATCTATCAAGGCCTTGGTAGCGGAACCAGATATAAAAATTCTCCCTGAAAGAGCGGAGCTCTAAGTTGAATCCCACTACAAGATCTAAACTTATAGACATGCAAAGGTCAAGGTTCCTCTAGCTTAATTTCCCCGAAATAAATCTGAGTAGAGCATGCAATCCTATAACAGTTCTAAGTTCAAAATCTAAATCCCGATTCCCAAAATGCTGAAATTCGAAGAATAACTTAAAGTTTAAAGGTACCTGTCAACAACAGTCTCCGGGTTGGTTTCCGCGGCATGGAGAGCAAAAACTCTGCCTTGGGTAGGCAGATTCCTCTGAGGCACTGCAGCAACATGTGGTCTGGACTGCCACACTTAAAACACTTTCCTGAGCCAGCCATACATGCTCCAGGATGGCGACGTGAGCACCTGGGACAGACTGGGTGCTCCTGAGTCCTCGGGGCTGGGCGTCCCCGCTGCTGCTGCTGCTGGCCTCGGTTCCTGGGCGGTCCATGAAAAGGCCTCTTATTCTGCTGCTGATGCTGATGAGGAGGAGGGGCGGTGCGGTGCCTGGACTGGGCGCTTGCCCTGGCGATCCCTCTCGATATCCCGCAGATCCTGCTCTGCGGCTAAGGCCTTGGAGACGGCAATCTCATAAGTAGCAGGGTCAGATACCCTAACATCCCGGCGCAAGATCGGCCGTAAACCCACCAGGAAGTGCATCAGCTTGGCTCTGGCATCATTCGCTATCAGGGGCACAAAGTGACAGCCCCTCTCGAACTTACGGATAAACTCCGTAACCGACATATCCCCCTGTCTCAGCTCATGAACTCGGTGGTCAGCCTGGTGCGAACCTCCTCAGCAAAATACTTGGAGTAGAAAACCTCCGTAAAGCGGGTCCAAGAAAGTGTAGCCAATGTCAGGGCTACCGAAGCTCCTTCCCACCATAAGCGGGCGTCTCCAGTGAACAGTAGGTGGCACATCGGACTCGGTCTGCGTCCCAGCTCCATAAAATCGAAGATAACCTCGAGGGATTTGATCCATCCCTCGGCAACCATGGGGTCAGATGCCCCAGAGAATTCCTTCGGGCGCATCTTCATGAATCGCTCATACACAGCCTCGGGCCTGCTGCGGCTGGCTGCGGCATTGCCCCCCGCAAACTGTGCGAAGAACTGTGCCATCCCAGCTAACATCTGGGCACTCATGTCCGGTGGGGGCGGTGGAGGAGGTGGTAGGTCTCCCTCCGGTCTATGCTCCTCTCTGTCCTCTCGGCGAGGCTCCCCTCTCTGTTGCGCTCTAAAATGCGTCTAGGGGGCATACTGTTCCAACATAACCCATACGTAACTAACATGCATAATTCCATAATTTATTTTAAATGAACTCTGAAATACTGAAAATCTGGAAGCATGCTGAAAATAATTCATGCTTAACTAAATGCTGAACAAAATGCTGAACTGAAAAACTTACAGACCAAAGGCGTGGCTTCGTGAGCTTCTCGCGGTCAGTAGTAGTGAAACCCTATACAGAACCACCGCTCTGATACCAACTGTGAAGGCCTAAAACTCCTTTCTTGAAAATTTGCGGAAAATTAAAAATTTTCTTTTTAAAAGAACTTAAATGGCCTCATTCATAAAATCACTGGTGAATCAAGTTCAATATTTCAAAATATTGCAGCGGAAGAAAATAAAGTTTTGCCAACAACGATTTAAAAATATCCAACAACTGATAAAATTGTTTGCGAAAAAATAACAACTGCTGCTCTGAGGTCCTCGGGTGCCACTACTGCCGACCCAAGCTGGCTCACTGGTCCCCGCCCTCGGCCCTGGCCTCATCAGTACCTACAACAATCAAGTCTAGTGAGCCTAAAGACTCAGCATGCATAATCGCAGGTAACGAGTAAAAATCTGAATTAAAATATGCATGATAAATATCCTGTCCTGAGGCATACTGAAAATAATCTGTACTGAGCAATTATAATACGTGCATAACTGAACTGGAAATCACTGTAAAAATATTTGCTCCTTGGAGCCTGTACTGAAATACTGGTAAAATTTTCTGTTGAGATTATGTTTTACGCCTGTGGCCACTGCACTAAGCTGAACTGATCGGTAACTGGCTACCGGGGAGGCTGAAACTGAACTGAGCTGGCCGGTCACTGGCGACCGGGTGGTACCATACTGAACTGATCGGTCACTGGCGACCGTATAAAATAACACTCCCACATAGTGAATGAACCACAAGCCATATCGCATAAATCTCAAAAATAATCATTTTCTTTAATGCACGTAAAATAATTAACTGGCGTAATGAAAATTCCTGTAATTTTACCAACTGGATTGGATTGGATCGTTCCCAGGCTCGCTGCAACCTAACTGTGCCATGAAAAATATGCAATAGCTTAAACATGACCAACTATGCAATTTACGTTCAAAAGATGCGACTATGACGCCTAATGACTTCGCATTTAATCATGACTCCGAGCCAACCTGAACCGACACTGAACCGATAGTCATGATTAAAATACGCTGAAAAATCATAAAATAATGTTCCTAAAATGATAGGGTCGAAATCTAGGTGGAATGGAGGCCAAAACACGAAACGCTCTTTCGAGAGTCAATTTGGCACATTGCACCGTAAATTCTCGTACGACCTCAAAAATGATCCAAATGACAAACGGTCAAAAACATGACCTTCCTAACTCAATGAGGCACTGTCCAGTCCAAGGCCATGGGCTAAAAGCCAACCAAGAACTCGAACGAGCCTCTGAACGACACAGCAACTTGCTGTAATTTCCAGCAGCTGCGACCTAGCTTGCATGCGTCGTTTCGAGACTTGGCCATTGGGGCGTGAACCACCGACCAAGCCTCTCCACATCCCAAGGAATGATTTGAACCATGGCTAAGGGCCCTAGGCCAGCCACAATCCTCATCCCAACCACCGAAGTCTCACCGAGGGCCCTCATGCGTGTGTAGTGTTTATGCTATGATCGATGTCTTGCGTCGTTCCAGTGGCCATTTGATTGACCATGGCACGATCTAGACATCTAGGAGCATGATATGAACCGTGGCTAAGGGCCATAGGCCAACCAAGATCCACACCAAGCAACAAAAGAAACGAAACCAATGCTGAAAAATGGAAGGCCGAAGGGGAAAGGGGCTGTTTTGTTGATTATTAAAAACCGATGAGCCATGGACCAAGCCACCAAAAGGGCGACTTAGTCACGTCTTAGACATGCTAGGGAAGTGATCCAACCATGGCTAGGCCCTTGGGGCAGCCAAGATCAGATCCTTCCTCCTTGACATCACAAACTGAATTTTCGAATCACATTTCTGCACTATGGGGAACTTGCTGTCATTCGGTTTTCCAGCAAGCATGGGGCTGGTTTGAATGGACCAACATGGTCCTAATGCATCCTACTACATGTATACAAGCCGCCTTGGGAGCCTGGAGTCGATCCAATACCTGAAACCATCAAAACTCAGAAAAACGTGAAGCTTGCCATGAAGAGCCGAAATTCTGCATGTGTGTTCCAAAATATTTTGACATGGATCTCGTTTTTGCTTGCTAAACATGATCATGTACTGAAAAATAAATGATAATATGACTTGATTGAGGTTTGAAAGAAATCTAGACATGCCTGGTTTCGTTTCGAAAGAAAACGAAAAGAAGAGACGAGACGGCGCGGAGGAGACGGAGTGGCTTGCTTCTCTACCTTTCTTGGCTCTCGATTTTTCTCCCTTTCTCCCTAGCTGTTATTCACGTTTTTTCTACTGAAAAGGGGTCTTATTTTCGGTGGAGGTGGAGGGGGAGTGATGGTTATGAAGGTGAGGAGAAGGGTGCACAAAAATAGGATCATATCAAGACCAAGTCTTCATGCATTTGAATTTTGAATTTTGAATTGCTATCAAATGATCTCTTGGGTGTTCTAGACTATAGTGGCCGATTTTATCATGCCAAACAAGGGTTAGGATAGTGGTCTAGTATTAATTAATTAAGGTGGAAAAATAGCTAAAAGAATTAGCATGCTAATCAACCAAGAATGGGTCAAAGGTGAGTTGGCAAGTCCTAGTTTGTTCTTCTAGGGGTGTGGCCGAAAATGCATGATAAATGGTAGGGGAAAATTGATTATCTAGTAATTTAATAACCCTTAAAAGCCTTACTAATCCTTTAATTAATTTAGTGAACTAACCCCTTAATTAAGTAACTTAAATGAGCTCATTTCTTAATCACCTCCAATAATTAAAAAAATCCTCAACTAACTTAAATAATTCCTTAAACTTCTTTTTAACTTAAATGAACTTACTTGCTAGCTAAATTAACTTCTGGAAATATTTCTCAAATCTTAAATTCTATCTCAAAACTCCAACTCCAGTCCGGCCTCACTGAAATAACTGAAATGCTAAAAATCAAACTACTGAACTGAAATAATGAATAATTAACTTCAAATAAATGCATTTAAAATAATCATGCAATGAAGTCAATTAAATTTAAAAATCTAGAATTATGCATGGCTTATACGTCTACTGATTACGGGTTCTACACTTAATATGATATTTATTTAATTTTGGCCTAAGACTTTTTATTTTGAATTATTTCATCCTTCACATAACACTAAGGCTCAAAATCAATACCAATTCTATGGTTTCTAAATCATATCTTAATTTCTAATCAAGGTAGAGAATGCAACCTAATTTCTACTAGGTTATCTAGATCCCAATTCAATTCTAATAACCAATTTAACATTTCATGCAATAAAAGCAATATCAAAATGTTAAATGACTAGGTTACCCGTAATAAGAGTTGTGCATGGCTCCTCTTCAGCTTTCTTTGCATGAATAACATAAGCTCGTCCCACAGGTTTTTTTTCTTCGAGCAATCAGCAGCCTTGTGCCCTTCCTCGCAGAAGAAACATTTGAATGTCCCCTATTCACATTTTCCAAGATGAGGACGATTGCACTCCTTCATAGGGGCCTTTCAGCAGGTTTTGGTGCTCCAGGATGTGTGGCTTTTGCTGTCCTTGCTTCTTGACTTGATCTTTGGGATTTTGCGGCCCTTGAGGTCTAGGAAGACCCATATATGGCTTTTGGTTTTGCTGATTATTATTTGGTCAGACTGCTCAATGTCCTTCAAAGATTGCTCAGACTGTAATGCATAAGTAGTGGCAGTAGAGCATAATCCAAAAGACGCATCATCATAACATTATTCCGTATGGTGGGTCATAGACCATCCATGAAGTGTCTAAGCTTCTCCGCAGCATCCCTCGCAATAAGGGGTACAAAGTAACAACCCTATAAAATTTCCTCACAAACTCAGCAACAGTCGAGTCTCCCTGACGGAGGCTCATAAACTCCCTCTTCAGTCACCCTCTAACATTAGCAGTAAAATACTTTTCATTGAATATATCCTTTAATAAAGCCCAAGTAAGAGTAGCGATGTCAATTCCATGCTCGGCTTCTTTCCACTATAAAGAAGCATCATCCCTAAACATGTGAGTGGTGCACGTTACACGGTCAGCATCCCCCATATTAAGATAAAAAGTGTACCTCAAGTGCACGAATCCAAACCTCAGCAGCAAAGGGATCAGTGGTGCCAAAAAATTCCTTCGGCGCTAGCCTCCGGAACTGGTCCTAACATTTTTGTTGTTGCCTAGGAGCATGCTGAAACTGCTCAAAGAAATGGGACATGCCCTCAAGTGCGCGAACAACAGCATCCCCATTAGAGGTGGGAGTGGATTCTCTTGACGGTTCTCATTATTGCTCACTTGATTCTCAATAACAGGGGCACGTCGGGGAGGCATTTTATCTGAATGTTTCCAAATACTAACGTGACCAACATTCATTAAATCTAAGTTTCTAATCACGTATCCTATCCTAACCCATTAAGCAATTTAAGCATACAAAGCATATATACTCAAAAAGCTAGTAACATGTGACATAAACATATTATTCATGTAACCATGTAGGTAACATCATAACAATCATATAAAGCATGTAAACTTACAGATTGAGGCTTGACGACTGATCTTCCCGGCACAGATGGTGGCACAACCCTTTACATTACCATTGATCTGATACCAACTGAAACTTCTACTACTCGTTTTCTTAAAAAGTACTAGAAATTTTAATTTTTTTTAAAAAAAACATACAAGATTTCGACCGAACCCATGCATTAAATAATTAAAGTATTTTTGACATCATTTTAAAATAATGCAACCAACTAGTATTTTAAAAATCAAAGGAATAGTTCAAATCGTAAAGTCGTCGAATGTTTTAGCAAACAAAAAAAGCAATAATTTGAAAAGTATAACCCATACTAAAACCTCTCAAAATCACTCAAAGCCTAAATAAAAGTCGTAAAATCTTTAACATAAATCATAAACTTAAAATCATAAGTACGGAAAGTAGAAGCGCTGGTCTTGGATTATGTGCACCTTCAGTCTATTCAGGACAACCATCAAGATCTCCATTTACATCATTATCATAACCACCTGCATCAATCACATCTAGTGAGTCTAAAGATTCAACACACCATTATCTTGATAACGAGTAATATATATACAGTTCACATACAACAGTGAAAATAATTGAACTTGAAATATCGTTTTCATTAAGATACATAGCTTTAAACATGAACATTTTCGTAAACATTTTCCTTTTTATCATTTCATCATTTTATATAAACATTTTCTTTTTTTATCATAAGCATATACGTTTTCCTTTTATTGAATTTGGATATTTAATTGTGACTTTCATATCATCATAAGGTCGATGGATCTATCTATCATGTACCCACAGTACTAGGCGGCGAGGACATCAGCGACAATCTCACCATCAATTGAGCCTTAGCCTATCATCATCATATGGAAATACGATCGTCGGGCTCCCTCTGGGACCTTCTCCCATAGACGGGCTCCCTGTGAGAACACGGGATGTTCCGATCCGAAGCAAATCATGTAAGAAGATTAGAACTTGAAATTAACCCAAACTAAGCTTAACCACTTTCATTCTAACTAGATAACCTGAATTTTAACTTATATTTCATCAACTTTAACTCGAGGAAGTAACTTCAAAGCTCGGGGATTATCTCAACAGGAGGCTGAGCTTCAAATAACCGCATCAATCGAAGTACTGTCACGGGAAGAGTAAAACCCCAGCTCAAGGACTCGATCCTTCAGCTCAAAGAAGCTCAACCAAGCTTGTCCTAACAAGACCAAAAAAGGGAGCTATAAATTGAGCCAAGAGTTTGGACAAGTTAAATGTGCAGGAAATAACCTTTGCGTTAACCCATGAAGGAGCTGCGGGAGGAGCTAAGGGCTAGGACATCTTTATTATGCAAAGAATGATCCTTGATGCTTGGCATCCCTTTGACCAAATTGATGGCTACATTGAAGGCTTGGCTTGGAGCCCAAGTTGGCGTCCAAAGGGCAAGGTGAAGGGGCATGGTTGGCCTATAAATACTACATAAAGGTTGAAGGAAACTTTTTCCAAAAATAAGCATAAAATTCGGTCCTCTCCCTACTCAAATCTCTCCAAGTTTCGGCCAAGCAAAGCAAGGAAGAAGAAGGAAAATTCATGCAGTCCAGAGTTACAATCCTGCGTCGAAGTGCTGCCCGATTTTCAAAAAAAATCTTTCTACAAAAATCGGTAAGTGGGCTTTCGTTATATAATTTTTGTATTTTTAACTTTGATATAATAATGAGACCTGATGTTGGTGTGTCCCTTTTTCGAAAATATTAGTATGTTCTGTTTAAATTTCGATTGATTATTGATGAAACTTAAAATTAATAATTTATTATATGTTAAAACCTGTATTTTAAAATTTAAGTTTCATTAAAATTATAAAATTATGTTATTTTAGTATTGTTTGTTTATATTTAATTGTCTTACTAAATATGTTTTATTTTCAGGTTTTCTACGTGTTGGTAGAATAATGATAACTCAAGCTAGAAAATTTAAATGGAGGTGACTCAAATATGTTTGGAATCATTGAGAAATTATTTACAACTTTGCAGAAGACATGATTGCCTAAAAAAGTTCCTTAAGATGATCAAATTGTGCAAATATCAAAAGGAGGACAAATTTACTTTTACTATGACCAGCATATAGTAAAAATATCATAACTATTTCAATATTTAACCAAATGAGGTGAAACAAGTGGCCAAATTCATATACAGCCAATCCCCACATGTTTGCCATTTTGAGCAACTCAAATTCGGTGATTAAAGTCGTGGAACAAAGCATTGAAAGAAGGGACATGGAATTGAACTTGGAGGAGACAAAGAATACTATTGCAACTACATGGCATTAATAAAAATTTGGCCCTTTCTCTCATTTGGCCTATAAATAGAGGCCTTGTGCTAGCTTGAGAATCATTCTATCTCATTGTAAAATATAGTGTGAGTGTGTATCAAAGTTCTAAGTTCCATATATTTTCTTTCATTTTCTCAACTATGAGTGATATTTTAGTGTTGATCAAAAGTAAGCTTATGGCAAGCTAAATCTATTATGTCAAGGTGAAGAGGATGCATACTTGGTGAAGTAAGATTGTTTATATTTTGTATATTCTTTCTTTATTTCTTTTCATTTAGCTAACTTATTTTTATTGTAGGTATAAAAATGAATTATTTGTTGTTATCAATTTACATCAAATGCTTGATACCATTAAAGTGATTATCTTGATTTGTTGTTTAATTTTGATACAATAAATATTTCATCACTTATTATTATATATATAGATATATATATATATATATATATATATATATTTATATAATAATATCATAATATTTCATTTAGACGATAGTGTGGCTCTGCCGGTTGTTCTAAATGAAATATTATGATTTAATACTAACATCTAACAATCTAACATTTACTTTATCGCAACTAACTTTTATTTTTCGCATCTAACTTTTACTTTCTCGCGACTAACTTTTACTTTATCGCAACTAACATTTACTTTATCGCAACTACTTTTACTTTATCGCAACTAACATTTACTTTATCGTAACTAACTTTTACTTTACCGCAACTAACTTATTAAATCAATATATTTCATTTAGGCAATAGCGTGGCTCTGCCGGTATTTCTAAATGAAATATAATGATTTAATTTAACATTTACTTTATGCAATGATTTATTTAATATAGTCATAATTATAATCATAGGTACCATATATAAAATATCGGTTAATTCGGTATTTTCTATAGTGAGAACTATATTATATTATGTGTGTGTTTAATTTTTTGGAACCATTATTTATGGTGATTTCTTTGTTTTACTTTTAGTTAAACAATATTACATAAACCAAGAATAAATCCTCAAGCGTTGACAAAGTTTATAATTTGTAAACTTAATTCTTGCATTTGGTAATCTATAAATAAATAATTTAAACTCAAAATAACCTCTCTGTGGATCGATCTCGTACTTACGAATTATATTACTTGCAGACAACCTACACTTGGGTGAATTATTATTTAAGTAGTAGCAAGTTTTTGGCGCCGTTGCCGGGGAGGTATAAATTAAGTTTATATTTGTTAATTATGTTTATTTATAAGTATTGTGTTGTTTTTTTTTTTTGTATGAGGATTTGGAGTCGAAAAAAAAGTGGTAGACTTATTCGAGTATCTGAAAATAATTTAAACATGGATGATAATTCAAATAATCAAGATAATAATAATAATAATAATCAAGACATGATCAATTAAGAACACTTAGGCACCATATGAACCCTATTAGAACTAGTGCCCCATCTTGTTTAGTTTTTCCTCATGATGCATCTATTTCAACTTCAAACCTCATATTATTCAACTTTTACCAAATTTTCATGGTTTAGATTCTGAAATCCATATTGCATCTAAGAGAATTGAGGAAGTTTGTAACACTTATAATGATCAAAATTGTAGCATGGATATAGTTCGATTAAAGCTTTTTCCTTTTTCTTTAAAAGATAAAGCTAAAACATCGCTACAAAATTTAAGATCAGTTCAATAAGATCATGGGAAGAAATGCAACAACAATTTCTCAAAAAAATTTTCCCTTCCCATAGAACAAACTCTTTTAAAGACAAATTACAACTTTTTCTCAAAAACAAGGAGAAACGTTTTATCAATGTTGGGATAGATATAAAGAATTACTTAATACATGCCCACATCATGGTTTTGAAACATGGAGAATAGTTTCTCACTTTTATGAAGGTCTAATACCTAAAGATAGGCAAATGATAGAATTCATGTGTAATGGAACTTTTGAAGATAAAAACCCAAATGAAGCTATGGAATATTTGGATTCATTAGCAGAAAATGTTCAAAATTGGGATAATATAGGCACAATAGAACCACCAACAACTAAAAACAATAATTCAACAAATGGGGGTGGTATCTATAATCTTAAAGATGATATAGATATTCAAGCTAAACTTGCATCTTTAGCAAGAAAAATTGAGTCATTAGAAATGAAAAAGAGTGGTCAATTAAAAAGTATTCAAGAAATTGTTTGTCATATATGTGATGCACAAGATCATGCTACAAAAGATTGTCCAACATTACCTTCATTTAAAGAATGTCTCCATGAACAAGCAAATTATGTTAACAATTATAAAAAACCAATACTAGATCCTTTTTCACCATCATATAATCCTGGATAGAAAAATCATCCTAATTTTAGTTGGAGGAATGATAATAATGCACAACCGTCACAACAATATTTAAAAATAACCAAATCATCAAGGTTATATCCTTATGTTACACCTCCAAGAAAAAACTTTGAAGATGTAACTAATGCATTATCCAAAAGCAAGAGTCTATCTATATTCAAAACAGTCAATCTATGAGTGATTTGAAAGAAGCTCTTGCAAAATTTGCATCTGCACTTAATATTCATGTAAAAGGAAAATTTCCATCTCAACCTCAACCTAATTCTAAAAATCAAAATCAAGAATAAAAAATGAAAAAATTGATCAAATAAAATCTGTTATTACCCTTAGAAGTGGTAAAATAGTTAATGATCCATATAGTAATGAAAACAAGGATCATTTAAAATCAAAGAGTAAGGATGATAATCCTGATACTTTTGAGAATGATGATACCTTAAATTTTAAGAATAATATGGTGAAGGATAAATCATCTGAAATAGTAAATAAGTCAAATAAACCTATACCATTTCCTCATGCATTAACAATCATAGAAAACAAAAAAGTGACTCTGATATCTATGAAGTTTTTAAACAAGTGAAGATAAATATTCCATTATTAGATGCTACTAAACAAGTACCTTCTTATGCAAAATTTTTAAAAGACTTATATACTGTAAAGAGAAAATTGCATGTGAAGAAAAAGCATTCTTGGCTGAACAAGTAAGTTCTATTCTTCAAAATAATTCTAGTTTAAAATATAAAGATCCTGGTTATCCAACAATTTCATGTATTATTGGAGAAAATAAAATTAAAAAAGCTTTGTTGGATTTGGGAGCAAGTGTGAATTTACTTCCTTATTCAGTTTATGAAAACCTTAATTTAGGAGAATTAAAACCCACTTCTGTTACTCTCTTACTGGCGGATAGGTCAACCAAAATACCTAGAGGTATTGTAGAAGATGTGTTGGTTCAAGTTGATAAATTCATATATCCTGTAGATTTTATTGTTTTGGATACACAACCAATAGAAGTACATAATGAAATTCCAGTAATATTGGGAACGACCATTTCCAGCAATTTCAAATGCTTTAATTAATTGTCGAAATGGAATAATGAAATTGTCTTTTGGAAATATGACTCTAGAACTTAATGTGTTCAATTTATGTAAACAACGAAGTATTAATGAAATGAATATGATAATGAAATTGAACCAATTGTGGAAGAAAATATACAAGAAGAAAACTTAAATCAACAATCTGAAGTTTTTTCAATAGAAAGTTTTGAGTCTAAAAATAATTTTAAAGAAGATGATAATACAAAACTTGAATTAAAAAGTTTTACCATTAGAATTGAAATATGTATTTCTTGGTGAAATTAAAACATTTCTTGTTGTAATTTCTTCCACTCTTTTGCCAAATCAAGAAGAAGATTTGATTAAATTACTTAAAAAATATAAAATGCAATTGGATGACTTTGAAAGATATAAAAGGTATGAATACTTTAATTTGTACACATAAAATTCACTTGGAAGAAAATGCTAAAACATATCAACAACCACAAAGAAGGTTAAATCCACATATGAAGGAAGTTGTTAAGAATGAAGTATTAAAACTATTAGACGCTGGAATTATCTATCCAATTTCAGATAGTAAATGGGTAAGTTCAACACAAGTAGTACCTAAAAGTCCGGCATCACTGTTATAAAAAATGAAAGGGAGAGTTATTACAAGCTAGGATTCCATCTAGTTGGTGTATGTGTATTGATTATAGAAAATTAAATGATGCAACTAGAAAGATCATTTTCCACTACCATTTTTAGATCAAATTCTAGAAAAAGTAGCAGGAAATTCTTATTAATGTTTTCTTGATGGGTATTCGGGGTATTATCAAATAGCTATATCCATTAGAAGATCAAGAAAAAACTACTTTTACTTGTCCTTCGGAACTTTTGTATTTAAAAGAATGCCATTTGGTTTATGTAATGCTCCGGCTACTTTTCAAGATGCATGTTAAGTGTTTTCAGTGATATGATTGAAGAATATGTAGAAGTTTTTATGGATGATATAACTGTTTTTTAGAAACTCATTTGAAAATTGTCTTAAAAATCTAGAAGAAGTATTAAAAAGATGTGGAAAAAAAAAATCTTGTTTTAAATTGGGAAAAATGTCATTATATGGTTTAATCTGGGATTGTTTTAGGACATGTGATATCTGAAAAAAGGAAGTGAAGTTGATAAAGCCAAGTTGATGTTATTGCTAATTTAACATCACCAAAAACGGTCAAAGAAGTTCGATCATTCTTGGGTCATGCAGGATTTTATAGAAGGTTTATAAAAAATTTCAGCATAATATCTAAACCAATTTTCAAATCTTTTAACAAAAGATACACAAATTGAATGGACTCAGAAATGTGAAAATGCTTTTAAAAAATTATTAATCTTTTAGTTGCATCACCTATTTTACAACCTCCAGATTGGTCTTTACCATTTGAATTAATGTGTGATGCAAGTGATTATGCTATAGGAGCTGTGTTAGGACAAAGAAAAGAAGGAAAACCTTATGCAATCTATTATGCTAGTAGAACCTTAAATAGTGCCCAAATAAATTATTCAACTACTGAAAAAGAATTACTTTCAGTAGTATTTGCATTAGATAAGTTTCGATCTTATTTAATTGGTTCTACTACTATTTTTACACCGATCATTCTGCCATAAAATATTTATCAAATAAACAAGATGCTAAGACAAGATTAATACGGTGGATTTTATTGTTACAAGAATTTGATATTATAATTAAAGATAAAAAGGAAAAGAAAATGTTGTTGCCGATCATTTATCTAGAATAATGACTGAATCATCTCATAATGAAAATACCAATAAATGAAAATTTTTCAGATGATCAGTTGTTTTATGCTACTATTATGCCCTGGTTTGCTAACATTGTAAATTTTCTTGTGACAAATAAAATGCCTTCTCATTGAAATTCACAGGATAAGAATAAATTCTTGATAGAAGTTAAAAAATTTTATTGGGATGATCCTTACTATTTAAGTATTGTCCTGACCAAATTTTTCGACGATACATACCCGACAATGAAGTAAGTAATGTTATTAAATTTTGTCATTCTGAAGCATGTGGAGGTCATTTTTCATCCAATAAAACAGCTACAAAAATCATACAATGAGGATTTTATTGGCCGTCTTTATTCAAAGATACGCATTTATTTTGCAAATCTTGTGAAAACTGTCAGAAGATGGGATCAATTTCGAAACGAAACATGATGCCTTTAAATCCGATCATAATTATTGAAATATTTGATAGTTGGGGGATAGATTTTATGGGTCCATTTCCATTATCTTTTAGATATAAGTACATTTTAGTCGCTGTTGATTATGTTTCAAAATGGATTGAAGCAATTGCATGTAGAACTAATGATCATAAAGTTGTTATAAAATTTTTAAAAGAAAATATTTTTAGCCGATTTGGAATACCTAGAGCAATAAGTGATGGGGGAAGTCATTTTATAAATAAATCATTTTCCTCTTTGTTAAAAAAATATGGCATTACACATAGAGTTTCTACCCCATATCATCCTCAAAGTAATGGTCAAGTTGAACTTGCAAATAGAGAAATAAAAAATTTTAGAAAAACAGTTAATCCAAATCGAAAAGATTGGTCTTTAGATTAACTGATGCATTATGGGCATATAGAACTGCATTTAAAACATCATTAGGGATGTCACCATATAGGTTAGTTTCTGGTAAGCATTGTCATTTACCGGTTGAACTTGAACATAAAGCTTATTGGGCAATTAAAGCATTTAATATTAATTTAGATGATGCATCTAAATTAAGAAAATTGCAAATAAATGAACTTGAAGAATTAAGAAATGATGCATATGAAAATTCAAAGATTTATAAAGATAAAACTAAAGCCTTTCATGATAAAAATATTATGAGAAAGTCATTTGAAATTGGGACAAAAAGTTTTGCTTTATAATTCTCATTTGCATTTATTTTCAGGTAAACTAAGATCGAGGTGGTAAGGACCATTTATAGTCAAGTTTGTTTATCCTCATGGTGCTGTTGATATTGAAAATCCTAAAAATAATGACGTGTTTAAAGTTAATGGGCAAAGACTTAAGCCTTTTATAGAAAATGAAATTCTTAATAATGAGTTTATGCCTTTATATGATCCACAATAGTTGTTTGATATTTTCATTTTGTTTTGCATATTCTAGTTCATTTCCCGGTTAAGTGGCGGATAACGGTACTCCGTGATCGTTTAAGTCGGTTTCTTCAGTTTTCCCAAAATAATTGAAATACATATAATAATAATAATATGGATGCGTGTATTATGAATCTTCGTAAATATTTTGCTTGTTTACCTGATAATGCGTTGAAAAAAATTTATAAAGCTAGATGTGAGCGGCTAAGGTTGATGATGTCATATGGCATACCGAATGATGTCCGTTTGATAATTGAAGCAAAGTCTGATTGGTTGTGGAAGCAAGTGAATTAATAATAAGACATATGCCAGGATTTGGTAAAAGCACATATGCAAAAAGCGAAGAGCTAAACGTATAGGTTGATGTCATAATGTGCAAGGTGGACTTGTAAAGGAAAATGCAAAAATGTTGGAATGACATCAATGAATAGAGAAGATAAATTTTATTCATTAAGAATGGTCTGAGTAAAGAGCCTTTGGATAATTTTCTAGCGGTTCTTGATACGCATTCTAGTGGGTACGTGCAAAATGAACTTCTTAAACTATGGTGGCAATTTCAGCAGGAGGAATATCAATATTAGACGGTGGAATCAGCCTTACAAAGATCCTACTGTAGTAACGCATATCTATTTAGATAAGTAAATATATATACACAGTTTCGTCTTGGGAATCTGACGTTAAAAGACCCTGTTTGCCCAATTTTTAAGAAAATTGGATGGGAAGCATATCCTGGACTCATAGAAGGCGTTGAAGCCGTTACTGAACGTAAAATCAGAGGAAGATGTGAGCCACAATCACAACTACGCTGTATATATTTGTTTAATTTTGTCATTTTTATTTTCTTTTAATAATAATAATTTCCTGTTCAAATATTGACTTTTGACATGTTACGCTTATAAATTCATATGTTGTGATCTAACAATTACAGAAACATATTTCTCAACATGTCAACGTCCACGGTAAGTAAAATCAAAAATATTTGTGTATTTTGTGGATCTAGTGCAGGAAAAGATTTAATTTATGAATAAGAAGCAGAAAATCTTGAAATAACACTTGCTAAAAAAAAGATTCATTTGGTGTATGGTGGTGGTGAAGTTGGCCTCATGGGAATAGTTGCAAAAGCTGCGCATGCAGGTGGAAGTGAAGTTTTAGGCATTATTCCGATGACCTTAGCCAATCTTACAGGACCAACAATAGGAGAAGAAATGAAAGTGGACAACATGTATGAACGAATCACTCAAATGAATGAACATTCAGATGCGGGTAGGAACTGTAGAGCCCAAAATCAGTACACGTAAAACCCATGCATTTATTTAACTGTTAAATTATTTATTAAGTTTAAGAATGATTTATAGCGATGCAGAACCTATTTAAATTGCGTTATTTTAACTATTTAGTTTATGTGATGCACGTTAAATGTTTTCTTAAGTTTCATGTTTCAGGCGATTATTCGATGCGGGATCGAGGAAAAGGAGACCGGCGACGATCCTGGCAATTTTTAAAAAATGTGGTATTTTATTTTAAATTAGGATTGTGGCATTTTAAAAGGTTTATTTAAATTTAGCATTTTCTTAAAATCCTAATTTAATTATTAGGTGATCTTATGACTCTAAACTTTAAAGAGTGTCGCACGTGCATTTATTTTAATTTGGGGAGTTTTTGTAAAATTTGGGTGAGAATTATATTTTTTTAGCATGTTAATTGATAATTAAGAAATTTATTTTCCTTAATTAAAACCCTAATCCCCTCCCCACGACCTTAACTCACGCACACACACCCCACACACACACGATACGGTTTACACACACCACAATTCTCTTGTTTTCATTTTTCATTTTTAAGATCAAAATATTATGGTTCCTAGAGCAAGAGTGCAGCCGCCCCCTCTGAATATTTCCAACGAGTTTTCGTTGATTTTTCTTCAAGAAAATAGTGCCACATTCGTCCCGGATCAAGCCTCGCGCCGTTTCCACTGCGGCATCCCCGTATCGTGAGTTTTAAACATCAAAAGGCATGTATATTCTATTTTTACTGTGTCGATCTCGCATATTATTCGTTGTGTTGTTTATTAGGCATAAAAAACTACGTGTGATGTGCAAAGTTTGAGCAGAAAATTGTTGGATCGATTTTTTGAAATGTTTTTAGATATAAAACTCGTAATTTGCTGTCATTTAAATTACTGCGATTTTTTTGGTCGAGTTTCTGAAAACACTTTAAACATATGAAACGTAGAACTTTTTGATACATTTGATTTGACAGTAAATTCGAAAAATTTGAATAAAAATTGAGTTAGTTATGATCATTTTCGTGAGACTGCTCAAACTGCATTTTTCTGAAAAATATGTTATTGATGTGTTCTTGAAGTGTTTGAGTTGCAGGCTTCGTTGGACATCGCTAGGCCATCACTACTGCTTTAGAAGTGACGTGGGATGTGGTTAGGTACTATTTAATGTTTCGTGTGAGAACCCAGGATTTTCCGATCCGAAGCAAATCAAGTAATACGAACTTGAGTTTACCTCAAACTAAGCTCGAAAATTTTCGTTTCAACTAGATAACTTGAATATTAACTTAGATTTTCATTAAATTTAACTCGAGGAAGCAACTTCAAAGCTCGGGGATTAGCTCAACAGGAGGCCAAGCTACAAGTAATTGCATCCATCGGAGTAGTGTCACGGGAGGAATAAAACCCCAGATCAAGGGCTCGATCCTTCAGCTCAAAGAAGCTCAACCAAGCTTGTCCTAACATGACAAAAAGGGAGCTAAGGGAGGAGCTAAAGGTTTGGACAAATTAAATATGCAAGAAATAACCTTTGCGTTAACCCCATGAAGGAGCTGCGGGAGGAGCTAAGGGTTAGGACATATTGATGATGCAGGAAATTACCCTTTAGAAAACCAAGTTAACATTAAAGAATGCATGGTATTTTGGATCACAATAATGACTAGTCTTGGACTTGGAGGATACATGAGATTTTGGAACCCACATGATGGCAACCTTGGAGCCCAAGAAATCGGCCAATGCAAGGTGGAAGGTCTTTTTTTTCTATAAAAACCAACTCAAGGATGATAAAAAGTGCACCAAAAAGCCTTGAGAAAATTTGGCTCCCTCTTCCCCTCACTCTCCAAAATTTCGGCCAAGCAAGCAAGGAAGAAAGAAGGGAAGTTCGTGCAGTCCAGTACAAAAACCTTGCGTCGACGTGATGCTCGATCAACAACAAACATTCGTTAAAGTTACGCCGAAGTGCTGCCTGATTTTTGAGAAGACGTGTTGTATGAAAATCTGCAAATACGGTAAGTGGGCTTTTGTACATATTGTTTGTATTTTTACACTTTGATATACATAATATGACATGCTTATATGTATGTTCATATTTTCGAAAATTGCTATATGTTCTGTTTAAAAATTTCGATCGATTATGTGTTTCTTCTATGTTTCGAAATTTATTGACTCCGTGAATTCGTTTGAAAATCTGAAATCTGAAAATCTGAAAAGTTCTGTCTGTTACTTCTGAATTCTGTTGCACTGTTACGATTCGAATTTGAAATGGGACGAGAATTGTAGTTCTGTTCTGGCCCCCATTGGTGGGTATAAAACCATGTTCTGTTCTGACCCCCATTGGTGGGTATAAATCATGTTCTGGCCTCACTCCTTAGAGGACTAACATATTGGGGACAATTTGACCATGGAAATGAGATGAGTAACAGTATTGTGTCAGTTAATTTAATCTGTTCTGAATTGCTCTGAATCATCTGATAACCTCTGTCTCATATTTGTTCGTTTCTGTTATGATGAGTTAAAAGTAATAAGATTTGAAAGTTTGTTAAAGAAATATTTTAAAAATTAAGTTCTATATGTATCTTTGAAATCGATCGACCCCACTTGCTGAGTGTTTTACCAAAACACTCACCCCCTTATAATTTCAGATAAAATTGAAAAACAAATAAATGAGGAGGAGCAGGAAGCTTTCTGGGGTTGGTGATCGATGATCAAGAGCAAGAATCAAGTTATTATTTTGTTTAAGTTTCCCGCATTTCGCCACTCTGATGTATTTTATTTCATTGTCATTGTAAGACAACACTTATTTATGAAAAAGACTGGTTTGATTTGATACGAGGCTTTATTGTTTTACAATATAATTGTTAAACAATGCCGGATGTCACCGACGCTTCGGACTCGGGCCGTGACATTTTAGTGGTATCAGAGCCGCCAGGTTCATAATCCCGCTGGGATTTGACAGAAAAAATTTGACGAAGTCAAATTTTGGCAAAAGCCTAGTGCAAACCTATCTAAATCCAACATTCATTCTTTCCAAAAATTTTCCTTTAGGAATTCGAAAATCTAGCCCTTCAATTGTTCCGAAAATCCTTAGTATCGAAAACTTTCCACGACAACTTTTTTCTATTTTTGTGCCTTCCTATCCTTTATAAGATTCTGATGCTTTACTTCTATCTTATCCTAGGAAATGGCTGCTCCACGTACTCGCGCTCAGGCTGCTTCGTATGCGTCAGCTTACCATAGATAATCAAGCTAGGGAGATTGCGACTCTGAAGGCGCAATTGCTAGGGAGAAACTGGAAAAACAGGAGCTTAATGAAATTAGGCACATACTGGAGACCGACGTACAGCGATTGACTCATCATCTGGACTTGGTGGAGAGCCAGCTGCAAATACCGACCGATTCCGTTCGCATCACGCGCTTAGTTGCACTTAACAAGGATTACTGGAGAGTGTAGAGATAGAACGAGGACGTGCTACGCAGGCCCATCAGCGCCAAGAGGAGTTCAACGCCAAACAGGACCGGTATATTTCGAAGCTTCACGGCACTATGGACAGACTTCAAGAGCAGAACAATACCTACATTTGGTGATAGAGAACATGGAGGAAGAGGAGGTAGCACGATGGAAGTGGTCGGAGACGACAGCGCCAGTGACAGCGACGCCGTAGAGATGTTCGATTAGATTAGCATTATAATAAAGTATCTTGATTGTAGTAAACTTGTGACTAAGAAATATTGTGTACCAGGCTATTTTGAAACTTTCTGTTATTGAATATTTAAAAATGGATGAGTATCTTATTTAAAGTTTTTATCTTATTGGAAACCAACATGGACTTTCAAAGCATTATAAATGAACTTCAGAAACAACTTCAGGAAAAGGAGTCAGAAATTAAAACACTAAAAGAAAAAAATGAAAACTCGAAAGAGATAACTACCAGTTGGACGGGAATAACGTGTGCATGATGGAGGATCTTCGTGAGGCCAGAGTGGAAGAGAAGAAATATGCAAAGATGTTAGACATTTTGCTGCTTATCATCTAGAGTCGGAGCGTCAAACGAGATCACCAAGAAAGAGTTGAAGAAAGCGCAAGATAGAATTTTACGCTCAAAATCCGGGGTAATAGTCTCCTCAAAACGCAACGCCGTCTTGAAGAACGAATCGGGGAGCAAGAAATCGATGGAAAAGTAAGTCAATCAACAATACAAAAACTACAGGACCAAGTAAACAACCTCGATCACCACAACACACAATTGCAGAATTACATCGAGCATCTACAAAATGAGATGGTCAATATGGAAGAACTCATGGAGCAACTGGAAGAAAACCCCGTGGAAGAAGAAACTAATGAAGCAGGTAGGGGACAGAGAAGTAATAGACGAGTAGAGAGAGAGAGTTCTAGAATAGACTTCGATTGTATCTAGAAATATTTGGTTAATCATTTGTTTTGAAAAGATTGGTTGTATGAAAATTTTTTACAATTTAATGAAATTATTCCTTTGATTAAATATTGTGGCAAACAAATTAATAAAATACATGTTTATAGGAAATGGCAGGCAGACCACCCCGAACAACCGTAACCCTCGTGGTGCCAACCAAGATGAAAACCCACCACCACCGAGAGTAAATCTTTGTCAAGAAGATATGATGGCAATAGCTACATTGTGGCTGCAACATTGCAAGGGTTCGTGAACCCATTGGCTAACGCCATCCAACCACCTCAAGAACCACAACCGCGTGGAATTAAATACCATTATGAATCCCTCCGAAGAAATCGAGTTCCAACTTTCGATGGGAACCCAGACCCAGAAGTTAGCCACAACTGGCTCAAAAATGTCGAATCGCAATTACACTACTTGAAGTGCCTGAAGAATTTAAAGTAGAGGTTGTAACACCGTTTCTGGAGGACAGAGCACAAAAATGGTGGGAAACCGTGTCACCGTCTCTAGCCGAAGTGGAAGATATCACATGGCAGATTTTTAAGAGAGAATTTCTGAAACAATACTATCCAGCCGAATTCCGTCTGCAGAAGCTGAATGAATTTGAAACTTTCAGGCAGACACCGGATATGACAGTACTGGAATATACCTCAAGGTATAATGATCTGGGAACCTACCTCCCAACAATTATGTCCGATGAAACCTTGAAGATGCATCGTTTTAAAAGAGGACGAACAGCCGGATTCAATCGGTTTTGGCGGTGTTCAAACCAAACAACTTTACGGACTTGATGGGCGCGACCATGAGTGCGGAAACAAATATTAAGCGCCGAGAAGATGCAAACAGGTGTAAGAGACCATTGGTCAACCAAAGTACTCAAAATGGTCCCAAATTTAAGAAGCCAAATCATTCAAGTGGACCCCCAAGAGGAAATTTTAACAGTGCTGGCAACACTGAAGGAAAGTGGTGCGATACATGGTCGACGGAGCATGTGTGGAGAATGTTATCGGAAGACAGGTGCTTGTTTTAAGTGCGGAAAAGTGGGTCATAGAATTAAGGACTGTCCAGACAATAAGGACAAAGGGGCGGGGCCCAGCAAACAACTGAAAACAAGACCAAGCTCGGGTTTATGCTATAACCCAAGAGGAAGCCGAAACACCAACGAAGTGGTGGCAGGTTACCATCTTACTCAATAAAATGCCTGCATATGCTCTTTTGTTTGATGTGGAGTCACACATTCATTTGTGTCTAAAAGATTTGCTAAAAAGCTTGAACTTGAGCATGATATTCTTAGTGAACCATTAAGAGTAGAACACTGCCAGCAAAACAATTGAAACCCACAAAGTGTATCGAAAACTGTAAAATTTGTATCAGCGAACAAACTTTTGAAGTGGAATTAATTCAACTCAATATGGTTGAGTTTGACATTATCCTTGGAATGGACTGGTTAGCTAGAAACCATTCCATAGTAGACTGTCAAAGAAAGATGTTAGACTTCAAATTCCGGCTAAAGGGGAAGTCGATATCACGGAAAATCCAAAGAAAGAAAATCTCTGTTATCTGCCTCACAAGTCTGGAAGGCCATAAAAGGAGGAGAAGAAATTTATCTGGCAATGATCTATGAGATCAAGTAGAAGAGGTCCAAAATTGGAAGATATTCCAATTGTTCAAGAATTTTCAGATGTTTTTCCTGAGGAATTACACGCGAGATACCTGATAGGGAAGTAGAATTTGAAATCAATTGGGTCCCTGGTGCTGCTCCCATATCAAAGGCACCATACCGAATGGCTCCAGCAGAATTGAAGGAGTTAAAGGAACAAATCAAGAATTACTAGACAAGAAACAGGCCGCCCTAGCGCATCCCCGTGGGGAGCCCCAGTGATTTTTGTAATGAAAAAGGACGGAAGAATGAGGCAATATTGACTACAGGGAATTGAACAAGATCACCATAAAGAATAAGTTACCCACTCCCAAGAATAGATGATTTTTTCGATCAGTTAAATGGAGCCAAGGTCTTCTCAAAACTAGTCTGAGATCTGGTATCATAGTGAAGGTCAAAGCTGAAGATATCCCTAAAACTGCGTTAGGACGAGATATGGACATTACGAATTCACAGTAATGCCTTTTGGCCTCACAAATGCTCCTGCAGCATCATGGACCTGATGAATCGGGTATTCAAACCATACCTCGACAAGTTGTGGTGTCTTCATAGATGATATCCTTGTATACTCACCAAGTGAAGAGAATACAGAGAACATCGCGTCTCACTTTGCAGACACTACGAGAAAAAGAACTATCGCCAAATTCAAGAAATGTGTATTTTGGTTAAAAAGTGTGGCGTTCCTAGGCCATATAATTTCTGAATTAGGAGTGTCCCTAAGAAGGTCGAGGCAATTAGGATTGGCCCAACCAAAGACAGGACTGAAGTAAGGAGTTTTTCTTGGTTAGCTGGCTAGCATAGAAAATTCGTGGAGGGATTTTCTTCGATAGCCATTCCACTCACGAACTTACTCAGAAAAATTCAAAATTATTTGGGATGAAGCGTGTGAAAGAAGTTTTTTGAAACTCTGAAGATGAAACTCGTATCCACACCAGTACTAGTTCTTCCCGAGGATGGTAAGAATTTCACTATATACAGCGACTCTTCAAAGGGATGATTAGGGTTGTGCTTATGCAAGAGGGTCAGGTAATCGCTATGCATCACGGCAACTAAAACCATGAGCAGAATTACCCCACTCATGACTTGGAGTTAGCCGCAGTAGTATTGCGCTTAAAATTAGAGACACTACCTTATGGAGTAAAATGCGAAGTTTTACTGATCACCAGAGCCTCAAGTACATTTTTCACCCAAAAGGAATTAAACATGAGGAAAGAAGGTGGATGGAACTTCTCAAGGACTATGATTTGTCAATCAATTACATCCGGGTAAGGCAAATAAAGTGGCTGATGCGTTAAGCCGGAGGAACCCTGAGAAGGTGAAAATTATCTTCACTATCAGTGCAACCAGGTCTCCGAGAGGACCATCAAATTGAAGCAGAGTCAAGACACCTCCATCCTTAAAATTAAGGAACAAATCCAAGAAGGAATAGTTTTAGAATTTCAAATATGAAAATGGGATACTCTGGATGAAAGGACGATGGTTGTGCCAAACGTCGATGGAATTCGAGAAGAGGTAATGGTCGAGGCACATAATCGGATTTCGGTACATCCATGCAGTACCAAAATGTATAGAGATCTGAAAAATATTTTACTGGTGGAACGGAATGAAGAAAGACGTGGCTATCTTTGTTTCCAAGTGCCTAACCTGTCAACAAGTCAAGGCAGAGCATCAACGGCCTGGAGGACTTTTATAGCCATTGGAAATACCAACATGGAAGAAGGATAGTATCTCCATGGAATTTGTAGTCGGGCTACCAAAATCAAGACAAGGTCATGATGGAATTTGGGTAATCGTTGACAGATTGACTAAGTCGGCACATTTCTTACCGGTGAGGATGACTTACAACTGGATAAGCTCGCTACCCTGTATAGGACAACATAGTGAGGCTACACGGAGTCCCGACAAATATCTATCTGACAGAGATCCAAAGATTTGTATCAAGATTTTGGAAAAGTTTCCAAAAGGCTATGGGGCAAAAGTTACTCTGCACGGCCTATCATCCTCAAACTGATGGCCAAAACCGAAAGGACAATTTCAAACCTTCGAGGATATGCTGAGGCATGTGCACTGATTTTTTCTGGAAATTGGAGTGAACAGTTACCCCGGATAGAATTCGCCTATAACAACAGCTATCACAGTAGCATCAGATGGCTCGTATGAAGCTTTGTATGGTAGAAAGTGTAGATCGCCCTATATTGGGACGAAGTCGGAGAAAAAGCTGTTAACCGGACCAGAACTTGTTCAAATAACCGTTGACAAGTAGCTGTAATCAAAGAAGACTCAATGCAGCCCAAGATAGAAAAAAGAGCTGGGCTGATATGAGAAGAAGACCGTTAGAATAGAGATTGGTGAAAAAGCTTACGTCAAGTCTCTCCATGAAAGGAGTGGTTCAGTTCAGTAAATCCGGAAAATTGAATCCGAGATATGTGGGACTGTTCGAGATACTGGAGAAGGTAGGAACCTTAGCCTACCGATTAGCATTACCACCAGACATGGCCAGAATACAAAACGTTTTCCACATCTCACAGCGGAAGAAGAAGTATGTCCCAGACCCAAGTCATGTACTCAAGGTTACACCACTGATGATTGAAGGAAAACTCACGAAGAACTTAAATACGAAGAAGTCCCTACCCGAATAGTGGACTCCAAAGATCAAGTGTTGAGAAATCGGACAATACCTTATGTCAAAGTACAGTGGTGAAATCACAATGAAAGGGAGGCAACTTGGGAACTCGAGGAGAAAATGCGATCACAATACCCTCATCTATTTGAAAAATCAGCTAATGCAAGTTTCGAGGACGAAACTTTTAATAAGGAGGGGAGGATGTGAGAACCCAGGATTACGATCCGAAGCAAATCAAGTAAGTAATACGAACTTGAAGTTTACCTCAAACTAAGCTCGAAAATTTTCGTTTCAACTAGATAACTTGAATATTAACTTAGTTTTCATTAAATTTAACTCGAGGAAGCAACTTCAAAGCTCGGGGATTAGCTCAACAGGAGGCCAAGCTACAAGTAATTGCATCCATCGAGTAGTGTCACGGGAGGAATAAAACCCCAGCTCAAGGGCTCGATCCTTCAGCTCAAAGAAGCTCAACCAAGCTGTCCTAACATGACCAAAAAGGGAGCTAAGGGAGGAGCTAAAGGTTGGACAAATTAAATATGCAAAAATAACCTTTGCGTAACCCATGAAGGAGCTGCGGGAGTAGCAAAGGGACTAGGACATATTGATGATGAAGGAAATACCCTTTAGAAAAACCAAGTTAACATTTAAAGAATGCATGGTATTTTGGATCAATATAATGACTAGTCATGGACTTGGAGGATACATGATATTTGGAACCACATTGATGGCAACCTTGGAGCCAAGAAATCGGCCAAGGCAAGGTGGAAGGTCTTTTTTTTCTATAAATACCAACAAGGATGATAGAAAAGTGCACCAAAAAGCTTCAAAAGTTCGGCTCCCTCTTCCCCTCACTCTCCCAAAATTTTGGCCAAGCAAGCAAGGAAGAAAGAAGGGAAGCTCGTGCAGTCTAGTACAAGAACCTTGCGTCGAAATGCTGCTCGATCAACAACAGTATTCGTTAAAGTTACGCCGAAGTGCTGCCCGATTTTTGAGAGACGTGTTGTAAAAATCTTCAAATACGGTGTAAGTGGGTTTTGTTACATATTTGTTTGTATTTTTAAACTTTGATATACATAATATGACATGCTTATATGTATGTTCATATTTTCGAAAATTGCTATATGTTCTGTTTAAAAATTTCGATCGATTATGTGTTTCTTCTATGTTTCGAAATTCGTTGACTCCGCTGAATTCGTCTGAAAATCTGAAATCTGAAAATCTGAAAAGTTATGTCTGTTACTTCTGAATTCTGTTGCACTGTTACAATTTGAATTTGAAATGGGACAAGAATGTAGTTCTGTTCTAGCCCCCATTGGTGGGTATAAAACCATGTTCTGTTCTGGCCCCCATTGGTGGGTATAAAATCATGTTTCGGCCTCACCCCTTAGATGACTAACATATTGGGGACAATTTGACCATGGAAATGAGATGAGTAACAGTGTTGTATCCGTTTGATTTGATCTGTTTCTGAATTGCTCTGAACATCTGATAACCTCTGTCTCATATTTGTTTCGTTTGTTATGATGAGTTAAAAGTAATAAGATTTGAAAGTTTGTTAAAGAAATGTTTTAAAAATTAAGTTCTATATGTATCTTTGGAATCGATCAACTCCACTTGCTGAGTGTTTTCCCAAAACACTAACCCCCGTTATAATTCAGATAAAAGTGAAAAAAAATAAATGAGGAGGAGCAGGAAGCTTCTTGGGGTTGGTGATCGATGATCAAGAGCAAGAATCAAGTTATCCCTTTTGTTTAAGTTTTCCCATTTCGCCACTCTGATGTATTTTATTTCATTGTCATTGTAAGACAATACTTTATTTTTGAAAAAGACTGGTTTGATTTGATACGAGGTTATTGTTTTCAATATAATTGTTAAACAATGCCGGATGTCAACGACGCTCGGATCGGGGCGTGACATTTCGTTTCGAGTCGGGGATGGCTTGGGAGATAATAGAAGTCGTAGGAAGATAATGGTGTTGAATTTCAAATTGCGTCGTTTTGTTGTTGATTGTTGCGTTGGGGTTGTTGGATTGTCGGCACAGGTTGGAGTCAATACCGTAGCGTCCTAAGATGGGTTTCGAAGTATCGATCTTAGTCCATTCAATTGTGTTAGGAGATTAAGAAAATATAAAAATTTCCGCAGGTTTGTTTTCACCCGAGGCTGGCCGGACCCCTACACGGACCCTGGCACGGGTCCTTGCCCTTGTTTCTTCCGAAGTGCCATTTTCCAATGCCTACATGGACCCCAGACGGACCTAGCACAGGGTGAGTGTCTTCCTTCTTTTCGGTGTCTTTCCCAACCTACACGAACCCCAGAGCTGGACCTGGGCACGAGGTCCGTGTCCTTCTGTTGAGAATAGTTTAGGCTTCCCTTTGAGATTTGTTGGGGGATTCTATATCATGGTTAGTACGATTTAACGAGGTCAAGTCCCGAGTGATCTAGAATGTCATAAGCTATTTATTTGCTTCGGTAGTGAGCACGAGTACCTACGTCTAAGCTATGAAAGATAAGGGTTTGAACTCACTTAGTATGTGCAGCAATGGCCCCAAGCGAGATCCAACGAATCCCTCAACACCAAGTAAGTATGTTCGACGTGCAAAGAAATATTTTAAGTTTTTTAAGGTATGCTAAATGTCTTGTGACCAAATTAGAATATGAAAGCGGTAAAGATGACCAGCGATCAATCATCCCGTTAAATTATGAACGGGTTTAGATCAGGATTGGAAAGCGGTAAAGTATGACCAGGGACCAATCCACCCGTTAAATTATGAACGAGGATCTCATGTATGTGGTGTGGATTTCTGTCAGCCTAGTACTGTGGTTTAGTCTGATCAGCGTATTTATGTATGGGTCATGTAAAGTGCCCTTAAACTTCTTGCTTGAAAATTTGCGGAAAATTAAAAATTTTCTTTTTAAAAGAAGTTAAATGACCTCATTCATAAAACACTGGTGAATCAAGTTCAATATTTTAAAATATTGCAGCGGAAGAAAATAAAGTTTGCCAAAAATCACAATTTAAAAAATCCAACGATGATAAAATGTTTGCGGAATAAAATAACAACTGCTGCTGAGGTCCTCGGGTGCCACTACTGCCGACCCAAGCTGGCTCACTGGTCCCCGCCCTCGGCCCTGGCCTCATCGGTACCTACAACAATCAAGTCTAGTGAGCCTAAAGACTCAGCTGCATATATCGCAGGTAACGAGTAAAAATCTGAATTAAAAATGCATGAGTTAACATATCCTGTCCTGAGGCATGCTGAAAATAATCTGTACTGAGCATTATAATACGTCCATAACTGAACTGATAATCACAGTAAAAAAAATGTTTGCTCCTTGGAGCCTGTACTGAAATAAATGATAAAATTTTCTGTTGAGATTGTTTTACGCCTGTGGCCCCTGCACTAAGCTGAACTGATCGGTAATGGCTACCGGGGAGGCTGAAACTGAACTTAGCTGGCCGGTCACTGGCGACCGGGTGGTACCTACCTAACTGATCGGTCACTGGCGACCGTATAAAATAACACTCCCACATAGTGAATGAACCACAAGCCATATCGCATAAATCTAAAAATAATCATTTTCTATTTAATGCACGTAAAATAATTAACTGGCATAATGAAAATGTCCCGTAATTTTACCAACTGGATTGGATTGGATCGTCCCCAGGCTCGCTGCAACCTAACTATGCCATGAAATATGCAATAGCTTAAACATGACCAACTACGCAATTTACGTTCAAAAGCTGCGACTATGATGCCTAATGACTTCGCATTTAATCATGACTCCGAGCCAACCTGAACCGACATGGAACCGACGTATAGTCATGATTAAAACACTGAAAAATCATAAAATAATGTTCCTAAAATGATAGGGTCGAAATCTAGGTGAAATGGAGGCCAAAACACGAAACGCTCTTTCGAGAGTCAATTTGGCACATCGCACCAAAATTCTCGTACGACTCAAAAATGATCCGAATGAGAATTGGTCAAAAACATGACCTTCCTAACTCAATGAGGCACTGTCCAGTCCAAGGCCATGGGCTAAAAGCCAACCAAAAACTCAAACGAGCCACCGAACCGACACAGCAACTTGCTGTAATTTCCAGCAACTGTACAATCGTGTAACATGTGTTGTTTTCGAGAATACCGGCCATTGTGGCGTGAAACACCAACTAGAGACTCTTACCAACATCCCAAGGAGTGATTTGAACCATGGCTAAGGGCCCTAGGTCAGCCACAAATCCGCGTCACACCAAAACTCAACCGAAAACTCCAGCCGAGAACCAACGTGCATGCGTGTGTAGTGTTTGCTTAGATCGATGTCTTGCGTCGTTCCAGTGGCCATTGATTGACCATGGCATGATCTAGACATATAGGGGCATGGTATGAACCGTGGCTATGGGCCATAGGCCAACCAAGATTCATACCAAGCAACCAAACCGAAACCATATATGCTGAAATTGTAAGGGCCGAAGGGACATAGGGCGGTTGTGACATTTTTATTAAAAAACCGATGAGCCATGGACCAAGCCACCAAAAGGGTGACTTAGTCATGTCTTATACATGCTAGGGGAGTGATCTAACCATGGCTATAGGCCCTAGGGCAGCCAAGATCAGATCCTTCCTCCTTGCCAACAAGCTGAATCTCGAAACTCAAATGGACCAAATGAGAAGTTGTTGTCCATTTCTGAATTTCCAGCAACCAGGGGCTTGAACGAACAGACCAATCTGATCCTAATGCATCCTATTACATGTATTGAGGTCGCCTTGGGAGCCTGGAGTCGAACCAATAACTGAAACTCACAAACCAAGAAAAACGTGAAGCTTGTCATGAAAGGGCCGAAATCTGCATGCATTATTTTCTGAAAATTCTATGACGTATTTCGGTTTTTGCATGAGAAAACATGATCATGTACTGAAAAATAATTGATAATATGACTTGATTGAGGTTTAAAAGAAATCTAGACATTCCTGGTTATCGTTTGAAATGAAAACGAAAGAAGAGACGAGACGGCGCGGAGGAGACGGAGTGGCTTCCTTTTCTACCTTACCTTGCTCTCGATTTTTCTCTCTTCTTTTGGCTATGTACCTCACGATTTTTACCTCGAAAATGAGTCTGAATTCACTCTGAATTTTCGAAAGGAGAGGGGGGAAAAGATGGTTAGGAGGGTGAGGGAAGTGGGTGCAAGATATAAGGAAGATCCAAGACCAAGTCTTCTCATTTAAATTTTGAATTCTAGTTTGATATCAAATGAGTTGGTGGTGTTTCTAGAGGTAGTGGCCGATTTTTGTTGTTTCTAGTCTAGAATATGTCCATTAATTTAATTAAATTGTGCTCTCAAAAATCCTAGAATTATCCTACAACTTACATGCAAAGAAATGGTCAAAAGGTTGATGATTGGCAATTAAATTGTCTAGCAACTATGGGGGCCGAAAATTGCAATAAAATGAAGGGGAATATTGTTAACTAGTCAACTAAATAATCCTTGAAAGCTTACTAATCCTTTAAATAATTTAGTGAGCTAACCCTTAATTAAGTAACTTAAATGAGCTCATTTCTTAATCACCTCAAATAATTAAATTAACCTCAACCTCTTTTCTAACTGAAATGAACTTACTTGCTAGCTAAATTAACTTCTGAAAATATTTCTGGATCTTAAATTATCTAAAACTCCAACTCCAGTCCGGCCACTGAAATAACTGAAATGCTAAAAAATCAAACTACTGAACTGAATAATGATAATAACTTAAAATAAATGCATTTAAAATAATTATGCAATGAAGTCAATTAAATTTAGAAATCTAGAATTATGCATGCTTAAACGTAGACTGATTTACGGGTTCTACAATCCTTCCCCCCTTAAAATAAATTTCGTCCTGAAATTAGAACTCCACGATAACTCAGGGTATCGATCTCCAACTCCGGCTCAGACTCCCATGTAGCTTCCTCCTCTGAATGGTTGAGCCATTTGACTTTGACTCGCTTAACCACTGTTCCGAAGTTTTTCTCCTGACGGTCTAGGATCTGCACTGGTCTCTCCTCATAAGACAGGTTCGGAGTGAGTTGCAACGGCTCAAAGTTCAGCACATGCGAAGGGTTCGCCATGTACTTTCTCAGCATGGAGACGTGAAAGACATGTGTACTCCGGCCAGATTCGGCGGAAGAGCCACACGATAAGCTAGCGTCCCAACTCTGTCAAGGATCTCAAACGGTCCATGAATCTCGGACTGAGCTTCTCTTTTTTGCCAAACCTCATGACACCCTTCATAGGTGCCACTTTCACACAAGACATGATCGCCCACTGCAAACTCTAAATCTCTCCTCCGCTGATCGCATAACTCTTCTGTCGGCTCTAAGCAGTCCTCATCCTATCACGGATCTTGACTACTACCCTTGCTGCCTGTGGACAATCTCTGGACCCAACTCTGCTCTCTCTCATACCTCATCCAATGAACAGGAGATCTACACTTGCGGCCTACAGTGCTTCACACGGAGCCATACTATAGACGACTGGAAAATGTTGTTATAGGTGAACTCACCAGGGCAAGTTTGCTCCCAACTCCTTGAGAAATCGATGACGCAAGCGCGAAGAAGATCCTCCAAAATCTGAATAAACTCGCTCCGACTGCCCATCTGTCTGTGGATGGAAAGCTGTGCTAAACAGCAGCTTCGTACCAAAGTCGAATGCAAACTCTTCCAAAATGAGGAAATGAATCTGGGATCTCTGTCAGATACGATCGAAACCGAATACGATGACGTCGGACTATCTCTCGGATATACAGCTCTGCATACTGAACCATGGTGAAAGTCGTCTTAATAGGCAAGAGTGCGCTGATTTGGTAAGCGATCTACAATGACTAGATAGCATTCGATCCTTTGGCTGACCTCGGCAATCCGGTCACAAAGCCATGGTAATGTTCTCCCACTTCCACTCAGGAATAGGAAGAGGCTTGAGCAAAACCTGCTGGTCCTGATGCTCGGCCTCACTAACTGGCAAGTCAGGCACTCGGATACAAAACGCCTGATGTCCTTCTTCATCCCGGCCACCAATACAATAGCTGCAGATCTTTGTACATCTTCGTACTCCAGGGTGAATGGAGTACGGGGACGTATGGGCCTCTGATAGATGTTGCTCGGATAGAATCACTGCTAGGAACCCATATCCTATCTCGGTATCTCACAATACTGTAGAACCCGTAAATCAGTAGACGTATAAGCCATGCATAATTCTAGATTTTTAAATTTAATTGACTTCATTGCATATTATTTTAAATGCATTTGTTTGAAGTTAATTATTTATTTCAGTTCAGTAGTTTGATTTTTAGCATTTCAGTTATTTCATTGAGGCCGGACCGGAGTTGGAGTTTGAGATAGAATTTAAGATTCGAGAAAATATTTCCAGAAGTTAATTTAGCTAGCAACTAAGTTCATTTAAGTTTAGAAAGGGAGGTTTGAGGATTTAATTTAATTATTTGAGGTGATTAAGAATGAACTCATTTAAGTATTAAATTAAGGGGTTAGCTCACTAAATTATTTAAAGGATTAGTAAGGCTTTCAAGGAGTATTAGTTGACTAGATAACCAACACTTCCCACTCATTTTATTAGCATGATTCGGCCCCTGGATTTATTAAGCATTCATTCCAACTCATCAACTTTGACCAATTCTTTGCATGTATTAGTATGATAATTCTAGGATTGTTTGGGAGCACAATTTAATTAAATAAATGGACTATCTTAGACTAGAAAATAAGCAAAAATCGGCCACTACCTCCTAGAAGCATCCACCAACTCATTTGATATCAAAAATAATTCAAAATTCAAATGGGAAGACTTGGTCTTGATCTCTTTATCTTGCACCCTTCCCTCACCTCCTAACCATTTTCCCCCCCCTCCTTTTCGAAAATTCAGAGTGAATTCACACTCATTTTCAGTAGAAAAATCGTGAGTCTTAGCTAGAGGGAAAGGAAGAAAAAATCGAGAGCAAGAAGGTAGAAAAGAGAAGCGCTCCACCTCCTCCGCGCGTCGTTTTTCGTTCGTTTCTTTCAAACGAAACCAGGCATGTCTAGATTTCTTTCAAACCTCAATCAAGTCATATTATCATTTATTTTCAGTACATGATCATGTTTATTCAGTAAAATCGAGATCCATGTCAAAACATTTTGAAACACACATGCAGAATTTTCGATTCCTTGGCAAGCTTCACGTTTCTTTTGGTTTGTGAGTTTCAGGTATTGGATCGACTCCAGGCTCCCAAGGCGGCTTATATACATGTAGTAGGATGCATTAGGACCATGTTGTCCATTCCAGCCCATGCTTGCTGGAAATTCAGAATGACAGCACACCATTTGTGTCCCTTTTTGAGTTCGAAATTTCAGTTTTTATGTCAAGGGGTTTGGATCTGATCTTGGCTGCCCTAAGGCTCTTAGCCTGGTTGGATCACTTCCATAACCATGTCTAAGACTGACTAAGTTTCCCTTTTGGTGGCTTGGTCCATGTTTCATCGGTTTTTAATAAAACATCACAACAGCCCCTATACCCCTTCGGCTACTTCGGTTGGACAGCTTTTGGTTCGTTCTTTTGTTGCTTGTAGGAGTCTTGGTTGGCCTATGGCCCTTAGGCCATGGTTTCATATCATGCTCCTAGATGTCTAGATGTGCCATGGTCAATCAAATGGCCACTGAACGACGCAAGACATCTATCTAAGCAAAACACTACACACGCATGCACGTTGGTCTCTCGGTTAGACCCTTCGGTTGAGTTTTGGTATGATGCGGATTGTGGCTGGCCTAGGGCCCTTAGCCATGGTTCAAATCATTCCTTGGGATGTTGGTAAGAGTCTCTAGCGGTTGTTCACGCCCCAATGGCCGGTAGTCTCGAAAACCAACACAAGTACACGGAGTGGCAGCTGCTGGAAATTTACAGCAAGTTGCTGTGTCGTTTAGAAGGCTCGTTTGAGTTTTGGTCTGCTTTGCCCATGGCCTTGGACTGAATAGTGCCTCATTGAGCTGAGGAAGGTAATGTTTTTGACCGTTCATGATTCGGATCATTTTTGAGGTCGTACGAGAATTTACGGTGCGATGTGCCAAATGACTCTCGAAAGAGCGTTTCGTGTTTTGGCCTCCATTCCACCTAGAATTCGACCCTATCATAGGAGCATTATTTGTGATTTTTCAGCGTATTTTAATCATTACTATACGTCGGTTCGATGTCGGTTCAGGTTGGCTCGGAGTCATGATTAAATGGAAGTCATTAGGCATCATAGTCGCATCTTTTGAACGTAAATTGCATAGTTGGTCAAGTTTAAGCTATTGCATATTTTTCATGGCACAGTTAGGTTGCAACGAGCCTGGGGACGATCAATCCAATCCAGTTGGTAAAATTACAGAATTTTCATTACGTCAGTTAATTATTTTACGTGCATTAAATAGAAAATGATTATTTTTGAGATTTATGCGATATGGCTTGTGGTTCATTCACTATGTGGGAGTGTTACTTTTATACGGTCGCCAGTGACCGATCAGTTCAGTATGGTACCACCCGATCGCCAGTGACCGGCCAGCTCAGTTCAGTTTCAGCCTCCCTCGGTAGCCAGTTACCGAATCAGTTCAGCTTAGTGCAGTGGCCACAGGCGTAAAACATAATCTCAACAGAAAATTTTACCAGATATTTCAGTACAGGCTCCAAGGAGCAAATATTTTCACAGTGATTTCAGTTCAGTTATGCACGTATTATAATTGCTCAGTACAGATTATTTTCAGCTATGCCTCATGACATGATATTTTATCCCATGCATATTTTAAATTCAGATTTTTACTCGTTAACTGCGATATATGCATGCTGAGTCTTTAGGCTAACTAGACTTGATTGTTGTAGGTACGGATGAGGCCAGGGCCGAGGGCGGGGGACCAGTGAGCCAGCTTGGGTCGGCAGTAGTGGCACCCGAGGACCTCAGTGCAGCAGTTGTTATTTTATTCCGCAAACAATTTTATCAGTCGTTGGATAATTTTTAAATTGTTATTGTTGGCAAAACTTTATTTTCTTCCGCTGCTATTATAAATTGAACTTGATTCATAGTCGATTTTATGAATGAGGCCATTTAAGTTCTTTTAAAAAAGAAAAATTTTAATTTTCCGCAAATTTTAAAGAAAGGAGTTTTTGGCCCTTCACAGTTGGTATCAGATCGGTGGTTCTGTATAGGGTTTCATTACTACTGACCGCGAGAAGCTCACGAAGCCACGCCTTTGGTCTGTAAGTTTTTCAGTTCAGCATTTTGTTCAGCATTTTAGTTAAAGCAGAATTAGTTTGTCAGCATGCTTCAGATTTTTCAGTATTCAGTGTTCATTTAAAATAAAGTATGGAATTATGCATGTTAGTTACGTATGGGTGATGTTGGAACAGTATGCCCCCTAGACGCATTTTAGAGCGCAACAGAGAGGAGGAGCCTCGCCGAGAAGACAGGAGGGAGCTAAGACCGGAGGGAGACCTACCACCTCCCTCCACCGCCCCCACGGATATGAGTGCCCAGATGTTAGCTGGGATGGCACAGTTCTTCGCAAGTTTGCGGGGGGCAATGCGCGATACCGTAGCCGCAGCCGCAGCCAGGCCGACAGGGCCCGAGGCTGTTATGAGCAATTCATGAAAGAGCGCCCGAAGGCTTCTCTGGGGACATCTGACCCCATGTTGCCGAGGGATGGATCAAATCCCTCGAGGTTATCTTCGGTTCATGGAGCTGGGAGACAGCAGACCCGAGTCCCGTGTGCCACCTACCTGTTCACTGGAGACGCCCGCTTATGGTGGGAAGGAGCTTCGGTAGCCCTGACCTTGGCTACACTTTCATGGACCCGCTTTACGGAAGGTTTTCTACTCCAAGTATTTTCTGAGGAGGTTCGCACCAGGCTGACCACCGAGTTCATGAGCCTGAGACAGGGGGATATGTCGGTTACGGAGTTTATCCGTAAGTTCGAGAGGGGCTGTCACTTTGTGCCCCTGATAGCGAATGATGCCAGAGCCAAGCTGATGCACTTCCTGGTGGGTTTACGGCCGATCTTGCGCCGGGATGTTAGGGTATCTGACCCTGCTACTTATGAGATTGCCGTCTCCAAGGCCTTAGCCGCAGAGCAGGATCTGCGGGATATCGAGAGGGATCGCCAGGGCAAGCGCCCAGTCCAGGCACCGCACCGCCCTCCTCCTCATCAGCATCAGCAGCAGAATAAGAGGCCTTTTCATGGACCGCCCAGGAACCGAGGCCAGCAGCAGCAGCAGCGGGGACGCCCAGCCCCGAGGACTCAGGAGCACCCAGTCTGTCCCAGGTGCTCACGTCGCCATCCTGGAGCATGTATGGCTGGCTCAGGAAAGTGTTTTAAGTGTGGCAGTCCAGACCACATGTTGCTGCAGTGCCCTCAGAGGAATCTGCCTACCCAAGGCAGAGTTTTTGCTCTCCATGCCGCGGAAACCAACCCGGAGACTATGTTGTTGACAGGTACCTTTAAACTTTAAGTTATTTGAATTTCAGCATTTTGGGAATCGGGATTTAGATTTTGAACTTAGAACTGTTATAGGATTGCATGCTCTACTCAGATTTATTTCGGGGAATTAAGCTAGAGGAACCTTGACCTTTGCATGTCTATAAGTTTAGATCTTGTAGTGGGATTCAACTTAGAGCTCCGCTCTTTCAGGGAGAATTTTTATATCTGGTTCCGCTACCAAGGCCTTGATAGATTCAGGGGCCACTCACTCTTTATTTCGGAGGTCTTTGCAAACTTTCTCAAGATCCAGACCATTGGGCTAGATACAGCCTTTTCAGTAGTGTTGCCGTCAGGCGAGGAGATGGCAGCACCAATGTTATCCGAGATATAGACCTTGAGCTGCACGGTAATCTTGTTTATGCGGATATGATTGTGCTACCGATGCCGGAATTTGACATCATCCTAGGGATGGACTGGCTATTGAGGAACAGAGTGTTGATAGACTTCCAGCGGAGATCCGTTCTTGTCCGACCGCCTGGAATGGAGCAGTTCTTGTTTGAGCCGGACAGGTACTTTCCTTTACCGCGCATTATTCCATATGTTCAGGCTAGGAAGCTCATGCATAGAGGGTGTCGGGCATTGTCTAGCGACCTTTTATCAGTCCCCGAGGATCCCAGCCAGGCAGCTTCAGATGTTCCGATTGTCAGAGATTTCTTAGACGTTTTTTCCCGAAGACGTCTCTGGTATGCCACCCGAGAGAGAGGTGGAGTTTTCCATTGAGTTTATGCCAGGTACGGCTCCGATATCCAAAGCGCCGTACCGACTCGCACCGACAGAGATGGCAGAGCTTAAGAACCAGATTCATGAACTTCTCGACAAGGAGTTCATTCGCCCGAGCTTTTCTCCATGGGGCGCGCCGGTCTTATTGTGAAAAATAAGGATGGCTCGATGAGGCTTTGCATTGACTACCGGGAGTTGAACAGGGTTACACTGAAGAATAAACACCCACTGTCGAGGATTGAGGATCTGTTGACCAGTTGCAGGGAGCTTCGATTTTCTCCAAGATAGATCTGCATTCCGGTTATCACCAAGTTGAGGGTGAGAGATGCTGATTTTTTGAAGACAGCTTTCAGGACTCGTTATGGTCACTACGAGTTCCTTGTGATGCCGTTCGGTCTGACGAATGCGCCAGCGATCTTCATGGATCTAATGAATCGCGTATTTCAGCCGTACCTCGACCAGTTTGTGATAGTGTTCATAGATGACATTCTCGTCTACTCCAAGAGTCGGGAGGAGCACAGCAGGCATCTGACCACAGTGTTGCAGACATTGCAGAAGCACAAACTATTCGCAAAGTTCAGTAAGTGCGAATTCTGGTTAGAGATGGTGGCGTTCTTGGGCCACATTGTTTCTAGCAGTGGCATTGAGGTAGACCCGGCGAAAGTTGCAGCAGTCAGAGATTGGGTTGTTGCCTCAGAATGCATCAGAGATCCGCAGTTTTCTTGGGCTAGCAGGATATTACAGGAAGTTCATTCAGGGATTCTCATCCATTGCCGTTCCACTCACAGCACTGACAAAGAAAAATGTGAAGTTTGTGTGGAGCGAGGAGTGTCAGAAGAGCTTCGATACTTTGAAGCAAGCTCTTATCTCAGCACCCGTTTTGGCTGTACCGTCGGATCCGGCGAGTTTGTCCTTTATACCGATGCTTCGAAGCTTGGTTAGGTGCAGTTTTGATGCAGCATGGGAGAGTGATAGCGTATGCTTCTCGACAGCTGAAAATCCACGAGAAGAACTACCCCACTCATGATCTAGAGTTGGCCGCAGTAGTTTTTGCCTTGAAGATTTGGATGCACTATCTGTATGGAGAGAAGTGTTAGATCTTTACCGACCATAAGAGCCTCAAGTATTTCTTTACGCAGATGGAGCTGAACATGCGTCAGAGGCGTTGGTTGGAGCTTGTGAAGATTACGATTGTGACATTAGCTACCACCCGGGTAAAGCTAATGTAGTTGCGGATGCTTTGAGCAGGAAAGTAGCAGTGATGGCTCACTTGACGATTCAGAAACCTCTTCAGATTGAGATGCAGAAGTTTGATCTTGAGACTTATCCGCGAGGTAGAGTTCCTCTTTTATCTACCTTGACTATCCAGTCCTCTCTTATTGACCGTATTCGCAGCGTTCAGGCAGCAGATGAGCAGTTGGCACAGTGGAAGAAGAGAGATGAAGCCAAGGGTAGTGTTTTGTATACAGTCAGCGACGGTATTATGAGATACCGAGATAGGATATGGGTTCCTAGCAGTGATTCTATCCGAGCAGACATCTTATTAGAGGCCCACATGTCCCCGTACTCCATTCACCTTGGGAGTACGAAGATGTACAAGGATCTGCAGCTATTGTATTGGTGGCCAGGGATGAAGAAGGACATCAGGCGATTTGTGTCCGAGTGTCTGAGTTGCCAGTTAGTGAAGGCCGAGCATCAGAGACCAGCAGGTTTGCTCAAGCCTCTCCCTATTCCCGAGTGGAAGTGGGAGAATGTTACCATGGAATTTGTGACCGGATTGCCGAGGTCAACCAGAGGATCGAATGCCATCTGGGTGATTGTAGATCGTCTTACCAAATCAGCGCACTTCTTGCCTATTAAGATGACTTTCACCATGATTTAGTATGCAGAGCTGTATATCCGAGAGATAGTCCGACTCCATGATATTCCAGTTTCGATCGTATCCGACAGAGATCCCAGATTCACTTCCTCATTTTGGAAGAGTTTGCATTCGACTTTGGGTACGAAGTTGCTGTTTAGCACAGCTTTCCATCCGCAGACGGATGGGCAGTCGGAGCGAGTTATTCAGATTTTGGAGGATCTTCTTCGTGCTTGCGTCATCGATTTCCCAGGGAGTTGGGAGTCGAACTTGCCACTGGTTGAGTTCACCTACAACAACAGCTTCCAGTCTTCTATTGGTATGGCTCCGTATGAAGCGCTGTATGGCCGCAAGTGTAGATCTCCTGTTCATTGGGATGAAATAGGAGAGAGAGCAGAGTTAGGTCCAGAGATTGTTCAGCAGGCAGCAGATGTAGTAGTCAAGATCCGTGATAGGATGAGGACTGCTCAGAGCCGACAGAAGAGTTATGCCGATCAGCGAAGAAGAGACTTAGAGTTTGCAGTGGGCGATCATGTCTCGTGAAAGTGGCACCTATGAAGGGTGTCATGAGATTTGGGAAGAAAGGGAAGCTCAGTCCGAGATTCATTGGACCGTTTGAGATCCTCGACAGAGTTGGGACGCTAGCGTATCGTGTGGCTCTTACCGCCGAATCTGGCCGGAGTACACAATGTGTTCCACGTCTCCATGCTGAGAAAGGACATGGCGAACCCTTCGCATGTGCTGAATTTCGAGCCGTTGCAGCTTACTCCGAACTTATCTTATGAGGAGAGACCCGTGCAGATCCTAGACAGACAGGAGAAGAAAATTCGGAACAAGCTTGTTAAGCGAGTCAAAGTCAAATGGCTCAACCATTCAGAGGAGGAAGCTACGTGGGAGTCTGAGCCGGAGATGAGAGATCGATACCTCGAGTTATTCGGTGAGTTCTAATTTCGAGGACGAAATTTCTTTTAAGGGGGGGAGGATTGTAGAACCCGTAAATCAGTAGACGTATAAGCCATGCATAATTTTAGATTTTTAAATTTAATTGACTTCATTGCATATTATTTTAAATGCATTTGTTTGAAGTTAATTATTATTACTTCAGTTCAGTAGTTTGATTTTTAGCATTTCAGTTATTTCAGTGAGGCCGGACCGGAGTTGGAGTTTTGAGATAGAATTTAAGATTCGAGAAATATTTCCAGAAGTTAATTTAGCTAGCAACTAAGTTCATTTAAGTTAGAAAGGGAGGTTTGAGGATTTAATTTAATTATTTGAGGTGATTAAGAAATGAACTCATTTAAGTTAATAAATTAAGGGGTTAGCTCACTAATTATTTAAAGGATTAGTAAGGCTTTCAAGGATTATTAGTTGACTAGATAACCAACACTTCCCACTCATTTTATTAGCATGATTTCGGCCCCCTTGGATTTATTAAGCAATTCATTCCAACTCATCAACTTTGACCAATTCTTTGCATGTAATTAGTAGGATAATTTTAGGATTTTTGTGGAGCACAATTTAATTAATAAATGGACATATCCTAGACTAGAAAATAAGAAAAAAATCGGCCACTACCTCCTAGAAGCATCCACCAACTCATTTGATATCAAAACATAATTCAAAAATTCACAAATGGGAAGACGTGGTCTTGGATCTCTCCTTATATCTTGCACCCACTTCCCTCACCCTCCTAACCATTTTTCCCCCCCCTCTCCTTTTCGAAAATTCAGAGTGAATTCACACTCATTTCAGTAGAAAATCGTGAGTCTTAGCTAGAGGGAAGGGTAAGAAAAAAAATCGAGAGCTTAGGCAAGGTAGAAAAGGAAGCCACTCCGTCTCCTCCTCGCCGCGTCTGTCTTTTCTTTCGTTTCTATTTCAAACGATAACAAGGCATGTCTAGATTCTTTCTAAACCTCAATCAAGTCATATTATCATTTATTTTTCAGTACATGATCATGTTTATTCAAGTAAAAATCGAGATCCATGTCAAAACATTTTGAAGCAACACATGCAGAATTTTCGATTTTCCTTGGCAAGCTTCACGGTTTCTTTTGGTTTGTGAGTTTTAGGTATTGGATCGACTCCAGGCTCCCAAGGCGAATTATATACATGTAATAGGATGCATTAGGACCACATTGTTCCATCGGTTTCAGCCCATGCTCGCTGGAAAGCAAGAAATGACAGCAACACCATTTGTGTCCCTTTTTGAGTTCGAAAATTTCAGTTTTTATGTCAAGGGGTTTGGATCTGATCTTGGCTGCCCTAAGGGCTCTTAGCCATGGTTGGATCACTTCCCTAACATGTATAAGACGTGACTAAGTCATCCCTTTGGTGGCTTGGTCCATGGTTCATCGGTTCTTAATAAAAACATCACAACAGCCCCTATACCCCTTGGGCTACTTCGGTTGGACAGCTTTCGGTTCGTTTCTTTTGGTTGCTTGGTATGGATCTTGGTTGGCCTATGGACCTTAGCCACGGTTCATATCATGGTCCTAGATGTCTATATCGTGCCATGGTCAATCAAATGGCCACTGGAACGACGCAAGACATCTATCTAAGCAAAACACTACACACGCATGCACGTTGGCTCTCGGTTAGACCCTTCGGTTGAGTTTTGGTATGATGCGGATTGTGGCTGGACTAGGGCCCTTAGCCCATGGTTCAAATCATTCCTTGGGATGTTGGTAAGAGTCTCTGGTCGGTTGTTCACGCCCCAATGGCCGGTAGTCCTCGAGAAACAACACAAGTTACACGGGTGTGCAGCTGCTGGAAATTTACAGCAAGTTGCTGTGTCGTTTAGAAGGCTCGTTTAGTTTTTGGTTGGCTTTTAGCCCATGGCCTTGGACTGGACAGTGCCTCATTGAGCTAGGAAGGTCATTTTGACCGTTCATGATTCGGATCATTTTTGAGGTCGTACGAGAATTTACGGTGCGATGTGCCAAATTGACTCTCGAAAGAGCGTTTCGTGTTTTGGCCTCCATTTCACCTAGATTTCGACCCTACATAGGAGCATTATTTTATGATTTTTCAGCGTATTTTAATCATGACTATACGTCGGTTCAATGTCGGTTCAGGTTGGCTCGGAGTCATGATTAAATGCGAAGTCATTAGGCATCATAGTCGCATCTTTTGAACGTAAATTGCATAGTTTAAGCTATTGCATATTTTTCATGGCACAGTTAGGTTGCAGCGAGCCTGGGGACGATCCAATCCAATCCAGTTTGTAAAATTATAGGAATTTTCATTACGCCAGTTAATTATTTTACGTGCATTAAATAGAAAATGATTATTTTTGAGATTTATGCGATATGGCTTGTGGTTCATCACTATGTGGGAGTGTTATTTTATACGGTCGCCAGTGGACCGATCAGTGCAGTATGGTACCACCCGGTCGCCAGTGACCGGCCAGCTCAGTTAAGTTTCAGCCTCCCCGGTAGCCAGTTACCGATCAGTTCAGCTTAGTGCAGTGGCCACAGGCGTAAAACATAATCTCAACAGAAAATTTTACCAGATATTTCAGTACAGGCTCCAAGGAGCAAATATTTTTACAGTGATTTTCAGTTCAGTTATGCACGTATTATAATTGCTCAGTACAGATTATTTTCAGCATGCCTCATGACATGATATTTTATCCCATGCATATTTTAATTCAGATTTTTACTCGTTACTTGCGATATATGCATGCTGAGTCTTTAGGCTCACTAGACTTGATTGTTGTAGGTACTGATGAGGCCAGGGCCGAGGGCGCGGACCAGTGAGCCAGCTTGGGTCGGCAGTAGTGGCACCCGAGGACCTCAGTGCAGCAGTTGTTATTTTATTCCGCAAACAATTTTTATCAGTCGTTGGATAATTTTTAAATTGTTATTGTTGGCAAAACTTTATTTCTTCCGCTGCTATTATTTTAAACATTGAACTGATTCATAAGTCGATTTTATGAATGAGGCCATTTAAGTTCTTTTTAAAAAAGAAAAAATTTTTAATTTTCCGCAAATTTTAAAGAAAGGAGTTTTTGGCCCTTTACAGTTGGTATCAGAGCGGTGGTTCTGTATAGGGTTTTCATTACTACTGACCCCGAGAAGCTCACGAAGCCACGCCTTTGGTCTGTAAGTTTTCAGTTCAGCATTTTGTTCAGGCATTTTAGTTAAAGCATGAAATTAGTTTGTCAGCATGCTTCCAGATTTTCAGTATTTCAGGGTTCATTAAATAAATTATGGAATAGCATGTTAGTTACGTATGGGTTATGTTGGAACAGTATGCCCCCTAGACGCATTTTTAGAGCGCAACAGAGAGGAACAGTATGCCCCCTAGACGCATTTTAGAGCGCAACAGAGAGGAGGAGCCTCGCCGAGAAGACAGCGAGGAGCGTAGACCGGAGGGAGACCTACCACCTCCTCCACCGCCCCACCGACATGAGTGCCCAGATGTTAACTGGGATGGCACAGTTCTTCGCAAAGTTTGCGGGGGGCAATGCCGCAGCCGTAGCCGCAGCCGCAGCAGGCCGACAGGTGCCCGAGGCTGTTTATGAGCAATTCATGAAGATGCGCCCGAAGGAATTCTCTGGGACATCTGACCCCATGGTTGCCGAGGGATGGATCAAATCCCTCGAGGTTATCTTCGAGTTCATTGAGCTGGGAGACGCAGACCGAGTCCGGTGTGCCACCTACCTGTTCACTGGAGACGCCCGCTTATGGTGGGAAGGAGCTTCGGTAGACCTGACCTTGGCTACACTTTCATGGACCCGCTTAACGGAAGTTTTCTACTCCAAGTATTTTTCTGAGGGGGTTCGCACCAGGCTGACCACCGAGTTCATGAGTCTGCGACAGGGGGATATGACGGTTACAGAGTTTATCCGTAAGTTCGAGAGGGGCTGTCACTTTGTGCCCCTGATCGCGAATGATGCCAGAGCCAAGCTGATGCTCTTCCTGGTGGGTTTACGGCCGATCTTGCGCCGGGATGTTAGGGTATCCTGACACTTCTACTTATGAGATTGTCATCTCCAAGGCCTTAGCCGCAGAGCAGGATCTGCGGGATATCGAGAGGGATGGCCAGGGCAAGCGCCCAGTCCAGGCACCGCACCGCCCTCCTCCTGATCAGCATCAGCAGCAGAATAAGAGGCCTTTTCATGGAACCGCCCAGGAACCGAGGCCAGCAGCAGCAGCAGGGACGCCCAGCCCCGAGGACTCAGGAGCACCCAGTTTTATCCCGAGGTGCTCACGTCGCCATCCTGGAGCATGTATTGCTGGCTCGGGAAAGTGTTTTAAGTGTGGCAGTCCAGACCACATGTTGCTGCAGTGCCCTCAGAGGAATCTGCCTACCCAAGGCAGTGTTTTTGCTCTCCATGCCGCGGAACCAACCCGGAGACTATGTTGTTGACAGGTACCTTTAAACTTTAAGTTATTATTGAATTTCGCATTTTGGGAATCGGGATTTAGATTTTGAACTTAGAACTGTTATAGGATTGCATGCTCTACTCAGATTTATTTCGGGGAAATTAAGCTAGAGGAACCTGACCTTTGCATGTCTATAAGTTTAGATCTTGTAGTGGGATTCAACTTAGAGCTCCGCTCTTTCAGGGAGAATTTTTATATCTGGTTCCGCTACCAAGGCCTTGATAGATTCAGGGGCCACTCACTCGTTTATTTCGGAGGTCTTTGCAAACTTTCTCAAGATCCAGACCATTGGGCTAGATACAGCCTTTTCAGTAGTGTTGCCGTCAGGCGAGGAGATGGCAGCACCAATGTTATCCGAGATATAGACCTTGAGCTGCACGGTAATCTTGTTTATGCGGATCTGATTGTGCTACCGATGCCGGAATTTGACATCATCCTAGGGATGGACTGGCTATTGAGGAACAGAGTGTTGATAGACTTCCAGCGGAGATCCGTTCTTGTCCGACCGCCTGGAATGGAGCAGTTCTTATTTGAGCCGGACAGGTACTTTCCTTTACCGCGCATTATTCCTTATGTTCAGGCTAGGAAGCTCATGCATAGAGGGTGTCGGGCATTTCGCAACCTTTTTATCTGTCCCCGAGGAACCCAGCCAGTCAGCCTCAGATGTTCCGATTGTCAGAGATTTCTTAGACGTTTTTCCCGAAGACGTCTCTGGTATGCCCCGAGAGAGAGGTGGAGTTTTCCATTGAGCTTATGCCAGGTACGGCTCCGATATCCAAAGCGCCGTACCGACTAGCACCGACAGAGATGGCAGAGCTTAAGAAGCAGATCAGGAACTTCTCGACAAGGAGTTCATTCGCCCGAGCTTTTCTCCATGGGGCGCGCCAGTCTTATTGTGAAAAAGAAGGATGGCTCGATGAGGCTTTGCATTGACTAGGGAGTTGAACAGGGTTACAGTGAAGAATAAATACCCACTGCCGAGGATTGAGGATCTGTTTGACCAGTTGCAGGGAGCTTCGATTTTCTCCAAGATAGATCTGCGTTCCGGTTATCACCAGTTGAGGGTGAGAGATGCTGATGTTCGAAGACAGCTTTCAGGACTCGTTATGGTCACTACGAGTTCCTGTGATGCCGTTCGGTCTGACGAATGCGCCAGCGATCTTCATGGATCTAATGAATCGCGTATTTCAGCCGTACCTCGACCAGTTTGTGATAGTGTTCATAGATGACATTCTCGTCTACTCCAAGAGTCGGGAGGAGCACAGCAGGCATCTGACCACAGTGTTGCAGACATTGCAGAAGCACAAACTATTCGCAAAGTTCAGTAAGTGCGAATTCTGGTTAGAGAAGGTGGCGTTCTTGGGCCACATTGTTTCTAGCAGTGGCATTGAGGTAGACCCGGCGAAAGTTGCAGCAGTCAGAGATTGGGTTGTGCCTCAGAATGCATCGAGATCCGCAGTTTCTTGGGCTAGCAGGATATTACAGGAATTCATCAGGGATTCTCACCATTGCCGTTCCACTCACAGCACTGACAAAGAAAAATGTGAAGTTTGTGTGGAGCGAGGAGTGTCAGAAGAGCTTCGATACTTTGAAGCAAGCTCTTATCTCAGCACCCGTTTTGGCTGTACCGTCAGGATCGGCGAGTTTGTCCTTTATACCGATGCTTCGAAGCTTGGTTTAGGTGCAGTTTTGATGCAGCATGGGAGAGTGATAGCGTATGCTTCTCGACAGCTGAAAATCCACGAGAAGAATTACCCACCCATGATCTGGAGTTAGCGGCCGTAGTTTTTGCTTTGAAGATTTGGAGGCACTATCTGTATGGAGAGAAGTGTCAGATCTTTACCGACCATAAGAGCCTCAAGTATTTCTTTACGCAGAAGGAGCTGAACATGCGTCAGAGGCGTTGGTTGGAGCTTGTGAAAGACTACGATTGTGACATTAGCTACCACCCGGGTAAAGCTAATGTAGTTGCGGATGCTTTGAGCAGGAAAGTCGCAGTGATGGCTCATTTGACGATCAGAAACCTCTTCAGATTGAGATGCAGAGGTTTGATCTTGAGACTTACCCTCGAGGTAGAGTTCCTCGTTTATCTACCTTGACTATCCAGTCCTCTCTTATTGACCGTATTCGCAGCGGTCAGGCAGCAGATGAGCAGTTGGCACAGTGGAAGAAGAGAGATGAAGCCAAGGGCAGTGTTTTGTATTCAGTCAGCGACGGTATTGTGAGATACCGAGATAGGATATGGGTTCCTAGCAGTGATTCTATCCGAGCAGACATCTTATCAGAGGCCCATACGTCCCCGTACTCCATTCACCCTGGGAGTACGAAGATGTACAAAGATCTGCAGCTATTGTATTGGTGGCCAGGATGAAGAAGGACATCAGGCGTTTTGTATCCGAGTGCCTGACTTGCCAGTTAGTGAAGGCCGAGCATCAGAGACCAGCAGGTTTGCTCAAGCCTCTTCCTATTCCCGAGTGGAAGTGGGGAACATTACCATGGACTTTGTGACCGGATTGCCGAGGTCAGCCAGAGGATCGAATGCTATCTGGGTGATTGTAGATCGTCTTACCAAATCAGCGCACTTCTTGCCTATTAAGACGACTTTCACCATGGTTCAGTATGCAGAGCTGTATATCCGAGAGATAGTCCGACTCCATGGTATTCCAGTTTCTATCGTATCCGACAGAGATCCCAGATTCACTTCCTCGTTTTGGAAGAGTTTGCATTCGACTTTGGGTACGAAGTTGCTGTTTAGCACAGCTTTCCATCCGCAGACGATGGACAGTCGGAGCGAGTTATTCAGATCTTAGAGGATCTTCTCGTGCTTGCGTCATTGATTTCTCTGGGAGTTGGGAGTCGAACTTACCATTGGTAGAGTTCACCTATAACAACAGTTTCCAGTTCTATAGGTATGGCTCCGTATGAAGCGCTGTATGGCCGCAAGTGTAGATCTCCTGTTCATTGGGATGAAGTAGGAGAGAGAGCAGAGTTGGGTCCAGAGATTGTTCAGCAGGCAGCAGATGTAGTAGTCAAGATCCGTGATAGGATGAGGACTGCTCAGAGCCGACAGAAGAGTTATGCCGATCAGCGGAGGAGAGAGTTAGAGTTTGCAGTGGGCGATCATGTCTTCGTGAAAGTGGCACCTATGAAGGGTGTCATGAGATTTGGCAAGAAAGGGAAGCTCAGTCCGAGATTCATTGGACCGTTTGAGATCCTGACAGAGTTGGGACGCTAGCGTATCGTGTGGCTCTTCCGCCGAATCTGGCCGGAGTACACAATGTCTTTCACGTCTCCATGCTGAGGAAGTATATGGCAAATCCTTCGCATGTGCTGAATTTCGAGCCGTTGCAGCTTACTCCGAACTTATCTTATGAGGAGAGACCCGTGCAGATCCTAGACAGACAGGAGAAGAAACTTCGGAACAAGTTGGTTAAGCGAGTCAAAGTCAAATGGCTCAACCATTCAGAGGAGGAAGCTACGTGGGAGTCTGAGCCGGAGATGAGAAGTCGATACCCTGAGTTATTCGGTGAGTTCTAATTTCGAGGACGAAATTTTTTAAGGGGGGAAGGATTGTAGAACCCGTAAATCAGTAGACGTATAAGCCATGCATAATTCTAGATTTTTAAATTTAATTGACTTCATTGCATGATTATTTTAAATGCATTTGTTTGAAGTTAATTATTTATTATTTCAGTTCAGTAGTTTGATTTTTAGCATTTCAGTTATTTCAGTGAGGCCGGACCGGAGTTGGAGTTTTGAGATAGAATTTAAGATTCGAGAAATATTTCCAGAAGTTAATTTAGCTAGCAACTAAGTTCATTTAAGTTAGAAAGGGAGGTTTGAGGATTTAATTTAATTATTTGAGGTGATTAAGAAATGAACTCATTTAAGTTATTAATTAAGGGGTTAGCTCACTAAATTATTTAAAGGATTAGTAAGGCTTTCAAGGATTATTAGTTGACTAGATAATCAACATTTCCCTCTTTTTTATCATGCATTTTTCGGCCCCTTAGTTAGAAGATTCTTCCAACTCATCAACTTTGACCAATTCTTTGCATGTTAGTAGGATAATTCTAGGATTTTTGGGAGCACAATTTAATTAAATAATGGACATATCCTAGACTAGAAAATAAGCAAAATTTCGGCCACTACCTCCTAGAAGCATCCACCAACTCATTTGATATCAAAATTAATTCAAAATTCAAAAGGGAGACTTGGTCTTGATCTTCCTTATATTGCACCCTTCCCTCACCTCTAACCATTTTTCCCCCCCTCCCTTTTCGAAAATTCAGAGAATTCAATCATTTTCAGTAGAAAAATCGTGGTCTAGCTAGAGAAGGAAGAAAAATCGAGAGCAAGAAAGGTAGAAAGAAGCTCCACTCCTCCTCCGCGCGTCGTCGTCGTTTCGTTCGTTTTCTTTCGAAACGAAACCAGGCATGTCTAGATTTCTTTCAAACCTCAATCAAGTCATATTATCATTTATTTTTCAGTACATGATCATGTTATTCAAGTAAAAATCGAGATCCATGTCAAAACATTTTGAACACACATGCAGAATTTTCGATTTCCTTGGCAAGCTTCACGTTTTTTGGTTTGTGAGTTTCAGGTATTGGATCGACTCCAGGCTCCAAGGCGCTTTATACATGTAGTAGGATGCATTAGGACCATTGGTCCAACCAGCCCATGCTTGCTGGAAATTCAGAATGACAGCAACCCATATGTGCAGAAAGTTCGAAAATTTCAGTTTTTGTCAAGGGGTGGATCTGATCTTGGCTGCCCAAGGGCCTTAGCCATGGTTGGATCACTTCCCTAGCATGTCTAAGACGTGACTAAGTTGCCCTTTTGGTGGCTTGGTCCATGGTCATCGGTTTTTAATAAAAACATCACAACAGCCCCTTCCCCTTCGGTATTCGGTTTTTCAGCATTGGTTCGTTTCTTTTGTTGCTTGGTATGGATCTTGGTTGGCCTATGGCCCTTAGCCACGGTTCATATCATGCTCCTAGATGTCTAGATCGTGCCATGGTCAATCAAATGGCCACTGGACGACGCAAGACATCGATCAGCATAAACACTACACACGCATGCACGTTGCTCTCGGTTGGACCCTTCGGTTGAGTTTGGTGTGATGCGGATTGTGGCTGGCCTAGGGCCCTTAGCCATGGTTCAAATCATTCCTTGGGATGTTGGTAAGAGTCTCTGGTCGGTGGTTCACGCCCCTAATGGCCGATAGTCTCGAAACCAAGTAAGTCTTGTAGTGCGCAGCTGCTGGAAATTACAGCAAGTTGCTGTGTCGTTAGAAGGCTCGTTTGAGTTCTTGGTTGGCTTTTAGCCCATGGCCTTGGACTGGACAGTGCCTCATTGAGTTAGGAAGGTCATGTTTTTGACCGTTGTCATTGGATCATTTTTGAGGTCGTACGAGAATTTACGGTGCAATGTGCCAAATTGACTCTCGAAAGAGCGTTTCGTGTTTTGGCCTCCATTCCACCTAGATTTCGACCCTATCATTTTAGGAGCATTATTTTATGATTTTTCAGCGTATTTTAATCATGACTATACGTCGGTTCGGTGTCGGTTCAGGTTGGCTCGGAGTCATGATTAAATGCGAAGTCATTAGGCGTCATAGTCGCATCTTTTGAACGTAAATTGCATAGTTGGTCAAGTTTAAGCTATTGCATATTTTTCATGGCACAGTTAGGTTGCAGCGAGCCTGGGACGATCCAATCCAATCCAGTTGGTAAAATTACAGGAATTTCATTATGCCAGTTAATTATTTTACGTGCATTAAATAGAAAATGATTATTTTTGAGATTTATGCGATATGGCTTGTGGTTCATTCACTATGTGGGAGTGTTATTTTATACGGTCGCCAGTGACCGATCAGTTCAGTATGGTACACCCGGTCGCAGTGACGGCCAGCTCAGTTCAGTTTCAGCTCCCCGGTAGCCAGTTACCGATCAGTTCAGCTTAGTGCAGTGGCCACAGGCGTAAAACATAATCTCAACAGAAAATTTTACCAGATTTCAACAGGCTCCAAGGAGCAAA